>NC_066579.1:222198116-222501270 GCF_024323335.1 Lathyrus oleraceus
AATGAAGAAAGTCCTTTCCTCGAAGGCTCAACAATAGATAAGGCTTGGAACGGAGTCACAACCTCATCTTCAGCATCAATATAGGAGAAGGAAGATAAATGACTGACCAAGAGAGCCTTCTCTCCCCCTATCACCACCAACTTCTTGTTTTTCACAAACTTCAACTTTTGGTGTAGGGTTGATGTCACGTCACCTGCCTCGTGAATCCATGGTCTACCAAGCAAACAACTATAAGACAGATGAATGTCCATGACCTAGAAAGTGATATGGAAGTCACTAGGTCCAATCTTGATCGGGAGTTCTAATTCGCCGATCCCAGTCTTGCGCGATCCATCAATCGCCTTCATAACCACTCCACTCTGCCTCATGGGAGGCCCCTGGTATGAAAGTTTAACAAGAGTGGATTTTGGCAACACATTGAGTGATGATCATGTGTCCACCAACACATTAGACAGGGCATCATCTTTACAGTTTATAGATATGTGTAAATCCAAATTGTGGTCTTTTCCTTCCTCGAGAAGATCAACATCAGAAAAGCTCAAGTTGTTGCAAGCGGTTATATTTGCAACAATGCTATCAAACTGCTCGATTGTGACATCGTGGTCCACGTATGCCACATCCAAAACCCTCTGCAAAGCTTCGCGGTGTGGCTCAGAATTCATCAACAAAGATAATACACATATCTTTGATGGAGTTTGTAGCAGCTGATCAACAACATTGTATTCACTCCTTTTATGAGCCTCAACATTTCATCACCATCTTCTTTCATAATGCCAGACTGGCCAACCGTGATAGGAGTGTTATTCTTGACAGTAACAGGGTCAACAACAGGAATAAGATTATTTTGAGAAGACGTACCCACGGGACCAGCAGGATTAACCACAGTCTTCTTCACAACGTCTTCATGGGGTTTCGGTGAAGCCGAGAAAACACGACCATTACAGGTCAAACCACTGACGTCTGAAATGCTCACCATAGAAGTTGAGGGCAACGACACCTCCTTCCCATCTTCCAGCATAACTGCGTTAAATCGGTAGGGAACAGCCTTGTCCGATACATATGGGACATGGCCCACTGGCTTGATCACAAGAGTTGGTGATACCTTTCTTCTTGATGCCATCATACTTGACGACAACAGGCTCAAGAATTTTAAATACAGGGGAGATAACATCAGCTTTGTCCTCATTACGATTCTGAAGTATCTCAATCATCCCTTGGTCAACCCATCTCCTGGATGTCCTTTATCACTTAACGACATCCTCTCTCATTGATAGTGCACACCTGGCACATATCATGGTCATGCTCGTAATGGTTGTGTTCACACAACAGCTTATGCATCTCGACCAAAGATTGCCTTATGTCATTCACATAGAGGACTTTGTACTTGCCAGGGAATCCCTGGACCATATTGACAACTGCTTTCCCATGCTCGGGCAATGGGTTCTTCTTCACATTCGGACCTACGTCCTCAAAAAACAATATCCCACTTCTTACAAGGTTTTGCACCTTGGTCTTGAATGGGTAACAGTTCTCCACGTCATGTCCGGGAGCACCAGAATGATACACACAGTGAAGCTCTGGCTTATACCACCACTGAGGATTGATAGGTACAGCAGGAGGATCTCGTGGAGTTATCAGCTTCCTATAAATCAAGGAAGGATAGAGCTCAGCATATGTCATCGGAATCGGGTCAAAAGTTACCCTTTTCCTCTCGTAATTGCTGGTGCTGGTGTTATTATTGTTGTGAGGCTGGTAGGCCTGTTGTTGTTGACGATGTTGTTGTTGTTGTTGTTGATGATGAACTTCTCTAAAAGCAGGTGCTATATGAGCCACCTGGTGTTGGTTGACGGCTGAACGCACATCCTTCCTCCTTACAAAGGACCTTCTTTTAATATGGGAGGACACAACATGAGTCTCTCCCTCTTTCTTCCTTGCGAAGCCTCCATACTTCTTTATTGAGGAGCTGTCATCTCTAGATAATCGTCCTTCACGGACCCCTTCCTCCAATCTCATCCCCATATTCACCATTTCGGTGAAGTCTGAGGGAGCACTGACAATCATTTTTTCATAATAGAAAGAGCTCAAAGTCTTCAAGAAGATCTTTGTCATCTCCTTCTCTTCTAGGGGTGGCACTATCTGAGCTGCCAATTATCGCCATCTCTGGGTGTATTCCTTGAAGGTCTCCTTATCCTTCTGCGACATTGCTCTCAATTGGTCCCTGTCCGGAGCCATATCCATATTATATTTATACTGCTTGACCAAGGCCTCGCCTAGATCATTGAAAGTGCGGATGCTTTCACTTTCCAACCCCATGTACCACCGGAGCGCAGCACCTGTCAGGCTATCCTGAAAGTAGTGGATCAGCAGTTGGTCATTGTCAGTCTGTGTTGACATCTTGCGAGCATACATCACAAGATGGCTGAGCGGGCATCTGTTTCCCTTGTATTTATCAAAGTCAGGTACTTTGAATTTAATAGGGATCTTCACGTTGGGCACTAGGCACAACTCAGCAACACTTTTCCCAAAGAGGTCCTTCCCCCTCAAGGTCTTCAGTTCCTTGCGCAACTCAAGGAATTGGTCTTTCATTTCATCCATCTTCTCATATACGTCCGGGCCCTCAGATGGCTCGGAATGATAGATGGTGTCTTCAACGCGTGGGAGAGTGTGCACAACGGGAGGTGGCACAGACAGGATCGAGCTAGATGTCGGCAAAGAAGCAAGAGTAGGAGCAAAACCTTCTGGTATGAAATTAGCAGGCATTCCCCAAGGGAACCCGGCTGGCATAGACGGAGCGAAGTGGGTTGTTGCAGCAGGTACAATGGAAGTTGTTATTTCTGATATGACAGTCCTCGCGGGAGGAGTTGCAGGAGTTGGTGAAGCTTGGCTCTGTGCGGCCAGGACTGACTCCATCATGGCAGTCAGCCTAGCAATTTCTTCCTTCAAGTCCCTGTTCTCTTGCTCTATATGCTCCATTATCTTCGGATGATTCGCTCCAGTATTATATCGATGCGTCAGCTTGTCTTAAAAATAAATGAAGAGCAAAGAGTTAGACCACTGATCAAGAGCTCGGAACAAAACCTGTTTATGCATATGATGCATGCAATGTTTGTGCATATGATTTGTTTTTAACAGAGGAATCTTTTAGAGGTCTATTTGCAAATATTTTGAAAATATTGAACATGTATGGAATACTCATAGCAATATGGAAACTTTTTACACCAAAGAAGTAGTACAATTTTGGTAACCAAATACAATATAAGAGAAAAGGAAATAAACATCCTATGGAGCCCTAAAAACAATTGTCCAAAGCCTTCGAGATTTGAAGATAAGCTGCACGAAGCCTCTTCACCTCTCTCTCATAAGTTGTTTCTATATCAGCCTTCTCCTTGGCAAGCTTATCATACTTCCTCTTCCAAAACCTAGATGAGTGAGGAAGAAGAGAAGTAACTACATCATCAGGCTCATCAGTAACCTGATGCTCTAGAAATTCTATCACTGCATCCTTATCCTTGAGCTGCTGAAGAAGTTCCTCACGTTCACGAACCCATGCACGCGATCGGTCTTCATCTCTCAACTCCTCTATTCCTTGATTAGGGAGGGTTGAAGGCCCAACCATAATCATAGGGGTAGGTCTTGGATAATCATACGGCATGCGGTACTCGAGAGCTCTCTTCCTCACCCAAGCGGTATAAGGTTCCAAAGCAATGCAATTCTTCGGACCAAGCTCCTTCCTCCCTTTCTTATGAACTTTGCGCTAGGTGCGGACCATCCTATCCTTCAAGTTTTGGGGATCTTTACCCTCTTGAAAGAACAAGCCTTCCAACAAAATGTTGTTAGGTTTATCCTTTAAGGGGAACCCAAGGTGATGGGAGGCCAAAGCAGGGTTGTAGTTAATTCCACCACATGTACCAAGAAGAGGCACATTGTAGAACTCTCCACAAGAGTCAATAATCCGAACACCATCGTAAACACGGTTATACCAAGAGATGTCATCATTAGTGAGAGACAAAAGTCTCGCAGAACACTATAGACATCCCTTGTACTCCTTGAAGGCGAGCGTCTGAGGCAAGTGAGAAATAAACCACTTGTACAACAGAGGCAAACAACACACAATGGAACCACCACCCTTTTCATTCCTCATATGCAAAGAGAAATAAGTTTCACCCAACAAAGTCGGAACGGGATTAAGAGAAGAGAAAATCCTAATAGCGTTCACATCCACGAAATTATCGATGTTGGGAAATAACACTAACCAATAGATGAGGAGTACAAACAAGGCTTCAAATGCTTCCTTACTCATGGCCTTCCCGAACAAAGTAGCTTTGGCAACTAGAAAATTAGATGGGAGACTTTGAATTCCACCTTTGGTAGTCATATTGGCACCAATGTCAGATACATCTACATGAAGCATGTCAGCAATCTCTTGAGAAGACGGAATCTTCTCCAAACCACTGAACGACAACTGATCAAGAATAGGTATACCCATATGATAGGCATACTCCTCAAGTGTAGGCAAAAGCTAGAAATCCAGAAAAGTGAAGCACCGATACAGAGGATCGTAGAACTTCACCAACACACTCATCAAACCTTCATCCACCTTGGTAGAAAGAATAGACAGAAGCTTCCCATGGCGAGCTTTGAACTCCAAGGGCTCTAGTACATAAGATATCAAACTCCTTAACTCTTTCAAGTCGGGTTGTCTGAAACTGTATTTTTTCGTATTCCTTCTTCGCTTATCCATGTCTGAAAATTTGCAAATAGACCTCTTAAACTCCTTGAAAACTCTTATTGTTGATGATATGGATGCATATGAATGCATATGAATGCATGAATGCAACAATCACACTCAAGGATCAAGCAAGTCACACCACACAAAGGTCATAAGATGGCTCACGTCATTGTCAATATCAATCATCCATTTTGGTGGATTATGGTTTACACCTTATCAACACCCAAGTTCCATTGATATTGAGAATGTACGAGAACGGATCAACCGCGAATCAAGGGTTTGTTGTAAGTCACGAGCATGGAGTCTCGGTTAAGAACCATCCAAAGGGAGTGTACTATGGTTAAACTTGACAATCATGTTCTAAAAAGGGTCCCCATAGTCATCAATTCATCTTTCGGATATTATCGGATAAAACCAATACTCGTATTCCAAAAATATTCTCAAGAGAGACTCTTATGAGTGTAGTATCGCGTAACAATCATATCAAATCTTACACTTGAACGACCTTCGCACTATGTCCTAGAATAGGCCAAGATGGGCTAGGTATCTAAGGTCCTTGGCTTCTAAGGTTTATATTCGAAAGAGTAGTGCCTTACCACGACTACTCCTGTGACATTATTGATCCCAACAAGACCTCCACCAAGTGAATGGGCTTGCAAGCCAACTTGCTAAGGAATAACTCCACACAAGTCAAAAAGACTATGCCATTCTCCTATCATAAGTGCACTCGAGTTCGGGTATAGAATTCATCTAACAAGAAACCACCAAGCATACAAGCAATTAATATATCAAGCAATTCATACATTACAATCAATACAATTATCCCAAATTTGCACAAAAACATGTCACTAATAAATATAAACATACACAAGCGAAAAGTAGGCTAAACCGACTAGAAAAATAGATATCTCCCCAGCAGAGTCGCCACTTTTTTGTAGCGGGGTTTTCGTTACCTTTAGGTTTATTGACTAAACCAAAAGTAAACATACAATTCGAGTCGCCACCGCACTTTTATTTATCCAAAGGAAAGGCTAAAAAGCGAACAAAAGCCAAGTAAGACGTTTTATCAAATAAAAAACTAATAAAATTTTCAGAAGTCTAGGTAAGGGGGTTGGTTATGAAATGGGAAGGTTTTACGCACCCAAAACATCCTTACTACTCTAAGGGAACCCTTTTTGCAAATGTGTGTTGTAGGTTGGTATTTGAGAAAAGATTTATGCAAAAGATTGGAGGGATGAGAAGAGAATAGATTATGTTTTACAAATTTGTTGTTTGAATGGATGAACCCATTACCTACGTACCATCACAAAGCTAGGATCAAAACCTCATAGTTCGGGGTAAAAATCACAAAGATTGGTGAATTGATTTGATCAAAAGCCTTAAGGTGTTTTGTTATCAAAGGGAGAAAACTCAACCTAAACCAACAATCCACCATGTGAGGAAAGCTTCAACATACTAGTGAGGGGTTAACCCTATAATAAGTAGGGAAGACTTATAATATAATTGTAAGACCCCAATTTTGTCCCTAAGATCCCTCATGGCATCATATCATATCATTTCATTGCCTCAAGGATCATTGGACACCTTGCTTTCCTTCCCTGTGGGTTGGTTATCTTTCTGAGAGTGGTTCTTGATCACCAAGCATGTTTTGCATTTCAATGAGATAAATTCCATACGCAATAAAATGCTTAATATTTCAAAGTTTGCAAGTAAAACCCTCGAGTTCCTTTGAAATAAAAACAAAGCATATGCACAAACACTTCATGCATCATTTGCATAAGCGGGTGTTGTTCTCAGCCTTCTGATTTTGTGGTCTGATCCCTGTTGCTCCTCATTTATTTTGAAGACGCACTTCGCCGGTACTACACCAGAGTCAACTCTGCCAGATTGATGGATCATCTTGAGCCAGAGAACCATGAGATTAAAGAGGAATTTGCCAGACTAAGTGCTTTTGATGGATTTATTCCTGGTTAGCCACCTGTCTTCTTTCTCATATATTGATGCTGAGGATGAAGTTAGAACTCCTTTCCAAGCTTTATCTATTGTTGAGCCAATTGAGAAGAAGTCTCCTTCATTTGCTTCCTATCGTGATGCGAAACTGGCCATTGAATGTGGTGCAGTTGCTGGTTTAGGGAAGATGATTGAGCTTGAAGACAACAAATCCCGGGATGGCATTGGTTATTCTTCTTGGGCATTCAACGAGCAAGGACTGTTCAAGTGTGGAGGTTTCATCCATGCTGATCAAGCTGAGGCAGCTGCTGCTATTCTGGAAGAGGATGCAGAGGACTTGATCAACTTAGTTATCCCTGGCGGGGTCTGCTATAATTGGGTCGATGTGGGTGTTCCTATGGTCATTCATAAGTCAGCGTAATTTGTTCACTTTGTTCAAAAACCCTTCTCCCATGCCAAAAGGAGAAGTGATGACATTGTTGGCAGCATTTATGCAATGATATTTCATTTAATTAATGCATTGTTAAACATTTGTTTTTCCATTTGTTTTCACTTTTTGCTTTTGCATGAAATCGGTGATCACAAAAAACCTTAAAAACAAGAATAAAAGCAATCTTTTCATCTGCATAATGGTTTGCTTATTTAAATTCTAAAGCTTTTTATTATCCAAAATCATTATGCAGGTTGATTCTAAAACCCATTGAACATAATGATCCAACGCCATCTCCCAATTTTGAATTCCCTGTATTCGAAGCAGAGGAAAATGATGTTGAAGGGGATTCCTGACGAGATTACCCGCCTTCTTGAGCATGAAAAGAAGATCATTCAGCTGTATCTTGAGAATCAGCAAACAGTCAAACTGGGGCATTGCAAATATAATCAAAAATAAAAAAAATAAAAAAATAAAAATAAAAATAAAAAAAAGAGAGAGGGGTGAAAAAAAAAAGAATAAAAAAAATAAAATAAATAAAAATAAAAGAAATGATACCTCAAACCCCAAGTTGACTGATGCTGAATGGATTCAGAGTCGTTACAACCAGCTGAATTTGATTGAAGAGAAGCGATTGACTGCCATGTGCCATGGTCAGTTATATCAGCAGAGAATGAAGGAAGCATTCGATAAGAAGGTCAAGCCTCGTGTGTTCCGAGAAGGAGACCTCGTGCTCAAGAAAGTTTTGTCTTTCGCGCCCGATTCCAGGGGCAAGTGGACTCCAAACTACGAAGGTCCATATGTTGTTAAGAGAGACTTTTCAGGCGGAGCTTTGATGCTTACAACAATGGATGGGGAGGATTTCACTCGTCCTGTGAATTCAGATGCAGTCAAGAAATACTTTGCCTAAAAAAGAGTATGCAAATGAAAAATAGAACAGGTCGCTAAGTTGAAAACCCGAAAGGGCGGCTTAGGCAAAAATGAGCGTCTCGGTGGAGAACCCGCAAGGGCGATCCAGGCAAAAGTTAGAGACTTGAAAAAAGAATATTTACGTCCCGCTAGATTGAGTGCCTCACCCTGGGGAAATCTAGGCAAAAATTAGGGATTTGGCAAGTAACTGCATCCTGACAAGACTTTCTGTTCCACAGCTGTCTTTTCGTAAGGGATTCGCGATTCGTCGTCGAGTGAAGCTTCGAATACATCGAGATTCAAATTGGTAGAGAAAGGATCATTATGTTCAATGTAGCCCTCTTCCAATATATATCACTGATTTCAAATTTGTACAGATCTATGGAGTTTTGCCATTTGCAGGCTACCATTCCATCAAATCAATTTGAGCTTTTATCCAATTGTTTGCACTCTTATTTGTTTCAATTCAACAAATGTTTTGCATGTTTTAATTGATAAAATGTCATTGTTTTAAACAAATAAAAATTTTCGAAAAATTGTTGTTTTAAACAAAGTGAACATTCACAATGATGAAAGGATACTTAAGAATTTCTCAGTGCTCTCCCAAGGGTGGCATGATTTCCAACAGGTAAGACATTTGTTCATATTCCTGGCATGGTTGTATCCTCTTTTTCCAGATTGTTGTTAGGGTTGTTCCCCAAGCAGAGCCTTTGTTGGGGTTGTTCCCTAAGCAGAGTGTTTGTTAGGACTCCATGGTCCTCTCCAACAGTATTTCTCTCCTCAGCATGGGTGCTTTCCTTTGGAAGATTCAGTGGTGGATGGGTTGACACCCCGGTACTTTACCACTTTCCTCAGCACAGTCTCTAGCAGAATTGTTGATATGATATGCTTCATGGGTGCTATATCTCCCCATCAGAGTGTTTGTTGAGGTTTTCACCTCTTATTCCTTCAGCAGAGCAACATTTGGTGGTTGATCCCCGACTCTCCTCCTCATCCCTAGTGGAACCGCCAGTAGATTTGTGGTATGGTGGATTGTATCTATGTGATTCCTCAATAGAGTTGGTATCCCCCACAGAGTTAGAATCCCCGCCTGAGTTGGTATCCTCAACAAAGTTGTTTTTGTGGCGATTTTGCCTGTTGAAAATTTCTGTTTCCCCAGTTGGGTCGGTGGGTGATCTATCATCCAGAGATTTGGTTGATTTCCTGATGCTTTTGATCCCCAGTAGAGTTGCTTGTGCAGTTAGATTCTACATGGATGATTTGTTCTCCCTTTGTGGGTTGTTCCCCAGCGGAGTTATTTGGAGGTTGCTTTCGTGGCAGTTCTCTTGTGTGCAGTGAAATCTTGCTTCCCAGTTGATACTGAGGATTCCCCTGCAGAAATCTCGGGATTTCTCCATTTCCCCAACAGATTTGCTTTTGTGGCAGTTTCTGCCTGTTGTGAACTTCTGTTCCCCAGTTGGGTTGATTGTTGATCCATCACTCAGAGATTTTGTGATTTCTTTGATATCTCTGATCTCATGCCTCCCCGCAGATCTTTGCTTTTCGGCTTGTAGATCTCCAGCAGATTGGCTTTCCAGTTGGTTCTTGGATTTTTTTTTCCTCTGGAAGGGTAGTACCGGGCGTTTGATTCCTGGGCTTGTTTGTGTTAGATATGTCTGTTTTGTCAGCATTCATCAAACATAAATTACGCATATTCATGCATACTCATAAACATTCAGATATTCATGTTGCATTTTTGCCATATATCTCTTGTTTGTTGTTCCCTGCTATGGGTAATATAGATCTCCATAATAGATCTCCCCCCAAGAAGATGTCGGGTGTTTAATCTCTCAATATAGAGTCAGCCCATCAGAAGAAAGTGTCTGTCTTTCCTTCTGCAATTCCCCACTAAGATATATTCTCGTGGATGACGGTTTCTTCCGTTTCCTCCCAACACATATATTGGGATGGATTTTCCTATTGAGTTATATCGTCATTAGGATGAGTCTTGATTCAGTCTGTCTTTTCGGATCGATCCCGAATTGGCTAATTTGTCAACTGTTTCTTGTGTTTCCCTGTGGAATAAATGAATGAATTGCCCAGTAACCGGCAATAGTTCATCTTATCCCCAGCGGAATCTTTCGGGCCTCTACCCTTATACCGGTAGTTGTAAGTCCTTTGTTCCTTTTCCTCTTGGCGGAATTTATGGTTATACACCTTTTATTCCTCAGCAAGAGTCGATGGTTTTCTACCCAGTAGTCGGTAGTCATAAATCCTAGTTTTTCTGCTCTTCAGCAGTTGGTGGTTTGTTATAAACCCTATTTTGTTTCTCGTGTGGAATTGTGATTCTTTTATTCCCCACGCAGACGTTTTATGGTTTTCTACCCCGTATCAGGTAGATGTAAACCCTATCTTTTATCCTCATCAGAGTTGTTTGCTACTATCCAGTATTCGGTAGTTGTAAGTCCTATCTCTTTTCCCCTAGCAGAGGTAACCTTTGTGGTTCATTCTGGTTGATGGTGGATTTTGTGGTCTTCTACCCCGTATTCGGTAGTTTTAAATCCTATGTTGTTGTGGTTTTATTCCCAACGGAGTCTGTGTTTTCTTGTGGATAATTGCCGGATGCTAGCAATTTTAGCCTTAGCCAGAGTTTTTGTATTCTACCCCGTATTCGGTAGTTGTAAACCCTATATTTCTCCCCTTTGCAGAGTTAACTTTGTTGTTCATCCTAGCTGATGATGGTTACTCTTTGTGGTTATCTTCATTCAATATTCGATGTTGATATTCCCTCCTTGCTTCTGGGTAATTGCCGGTTGCTAGCAATTGTATCCCCAACAAGTCCTTGTGGATAGTTGCTGTTTATGCAATTCATCCCAAGCGGGTCGTCTTTCATTTACCCTTTTGCTTGGTAATGATTGTTGCTCCCTTTAATCGGTCATCATTATATACCTAGTTTGGTATCCCGATGCCTTTCCTTTCGGTTGATTTATCCTTTGTTAACCCAGTAACCGGTTGTGGATAACCTTCCATGCGAGTATGTTATCCACGTTCTGACGGTAATGGATAATATATCTCATGCACTCTTCAGTCGAAGCCTGTTGTGTTTCCCCAGTCGAGTAAGATTCGTGTTCCTTTTGCGGAATCGAATATTTCTTTGTCCTTGGATAATTGCCGGATGCTTGCAATTTATCCCTTGTGAGTTATCTTTCGTTTACCCTGTTGTTGTGGTATCGATCATCTCTCTTTTTGGGTTGGTCACCTATTATATACCCAGTAACCGGTATCTTCGGTGTCTCTTCCTTTTCGAGTATATTATTCACGTTCTGACAGTAATGAATGATATATCTCCTTCGCTCTTTGGTTGGAATCCTTCGTTGATCTTCCCCAATTGAGTAAGATTCGTATTCTTTGTAGAATCGAATATCAATTCAGGATGATGAGTGTTTTGGCATTTATACCAATTCACGTTTTCGGTAGGTCACCTATTATATACCCAGTAACCGGTATCCTTGGTGTTCCTTCCATGCGAGTGTATTATCTACGTTCTGACGGTAATAGATTAAATATCTCATGCGAGTATACTATCCATGTTCTGACGGTAATGGATATTATATCTAATGCACTCTTTGGGTTGTTTCCCCAGCTGAGTAAGATTCGTATTCCCGTTGCGGATTCGAATGTCCATCCTGTAAGTCGATTTACTTTTTCAAGCCCTCCTTTCGGATGATGAGTGTCTTGGCATATATACCAATTCACGCCTTGGTCGGTCACCTATTATATACCCAGTAACCGATATCCCTGGTGTTCCTTCCTTTCTGCTCCCTATTATGACCTTGGTCCCCTGTGGAGTCAGATTTTCCTGAGTTGATGTACCTTTTTCAGGTCTTTCTTAGATGTTTGGTCGATTGATATCTCTCACCCTTATACCGGTCTTAGATATTCGTTCTTCCTGAGTTTGTTACCCTTATACCGGTAACACCTCATTCTTTGTTGCTTCTCTAGGAGAGTCTCTTTGTTAGACCTTCTCCAGTGGAGTTTCCGTTGTGATTTTTACCCTTTTGCTGTATTGGCGTTTTCCCCAATATATGCAGTTTTCCCCGGCAGGGAGGATCCTTCGTGGATAGCTTGAGTCAGCTCGAGTCTTTCCAATGGATGTGTCTTCCTTTGGAATTTTCTTCTTTTCCCAAGTTGAGTCCTTCACTCCCTGATGAGGTCTCTAGTCCAGTCGTGTCTTTGTTCACACCGTGTCAGTTTTACCCTAATTCAGAGTCGTGTCCTGCTCACGCATTCTTTTTCTTTTTCTTATCCCCATGAGAGTCCTATTAGAGTCTCTGTTCCTGGTGAGTGTATTACTCCGATGGATCGTCTTTCCTTCTTTGTGGACCCATATCCCCACAGAGTTTTGTTTCTTTTGCATGCATACATTTGCATCATGAGGTCTCTTAGGGACCAAAATTTGTCTCATTACTGTTATTTAAGCCCATTCTACCGCGTCGAGATGAAGATTTCTAAACTTCACTTCTCCGGCTAGAATGACCTTAAATAGGGGCATCTGTAAGACCCCAATTTTGTCCCTAAGATCCCTCATGGCATCATATCATATCATTTCATTGCCTCAAGGATCATTGGACACCTTGCTTTCCTTCCCTGTGGGTTGGTTATCTTTCTGAGAGTGGTTCTTGATCACCAAGCATGTTTTGCATTTGTATATCATTGCTTTTCTTTTTACCACTAACCAAAAGTACAAAAATATGTCATCTAACCTTTGTCTTGCAGATGAAGCAATCAACAGTCAAAGCAGTCAAAGGCTGTCATTGAGCAATAGATGGTGGCCATTCTTGAGAATTTGGACCCCATAATCATTCACAAGAGTTCATATGAACCATGATGTTATTTTGAATCAAAATCCCAAGTGGTAGAGGCTTGAATTTCATCAGAACATTTTCAGGTCAACTGGAGGCCTAGAAAGTCAACTGCCAAGTCAACTGTGGATTTGGAGGTGGGAAGTGATTAGAAATACTTCATTCATGTTCAAACAAGTCTCATTTGACATTTCAAACATCAACATTGAAGAAAATAAAGTCAGGTCAAGGCTTTCCAAAATAGAAAGTGACCTATAATTTGAATTTGCCAAAAATGGAAAGGTTTTAACCCAACTTCAACTTCAAATTACATTATCAAGAAAGCTTCAAATGAAATTTTGCTGAACATGAAAGTTGTAGATCTTTCTCTCCCATTTCCAAAAAGTCCAATATCATCAATTTCTCATATATGGTTAAGGAGATATGATCAAAACATGGCAAAGTGTACTTGAAGATTCAAATGGACATAATTTCTCAACCAAAACTCCAAATTGGATGGCTCTTTTTGCTACATTCTCATCATGACCTTTAATTTCAAAATCTTGCATCACATTACATCAATTATCATCACATGATCACTTGCAAATTTTTGGATTTTTGGAGGGAAATTTCAATATTTAAATTTGGTGAACTATTTGAACATTTTGCCTTCACCAATGATTTTAAAAATGTATTTTAAGTGAAATTCAAGTGATTTCGTGCACTGTTCACCATGCATTTTCATGCATAGGGTGAAAACCACAATTTGCATTTACACTCCATTTTGCTAATTCCACTTAACCAATAGCTTAAGCATGATTAGAAGGGTGATTAGCATAACATATATAAATGAAACCCTAACTGTTTTCAACATAAACAACAATCACAATTTCAGATCTAGAAAATTTCTCAAACTTTTTCTCTCAAATTTTCTTTCAATTTCTTCAAACAAATTGCATTTATCTTGATCAATTCATCTTTCTGAAGCATCATTGAACAAGATTGAACATAGATCCATAGCAATCCGTGCCTGTTTGAAGCATATGCAAGATTTGAAGCAACAATGGTGAATCCAAATTCTGGCAAAACGTGCACAATTGAGCTACAATTTCTCTTCCAATCACTTGTCCAAGCATCATAGAGGAACTGTTGAGCCATTACACAGCCTTGAATCCATCTAATTCCAGATCTGCTCTTCAAGAGGTTACAAATCACTTCTCTTGTTTTTTATTTTCCTTGCCATGATATTATAGATCTTAGTATGCTGAGCATTTTGAGCTTTGAATCGTGCGAATCCATGCTGTTTTGAGTGAGATATGGATGTTTGAATTTTTGTTGATGAATCTTCTTCACTTCGATCCATGCATGTGTGATGTTTTCTTGATGAAACGTTTATTGATTATTATTGTATGATGAAGATACTACACGATGATGTGCTCATTTTTAATTTCTGGATGTGTTGAATTTTTCTGGAAATTTGTGGATGAAGATCTTCATAATCTTCATCATGTTCATACTGTTCCCAGATTACCTGCGAATTTTGCCATGAAATGCATATGTATTCCTGCGAATTCTGTTGCCAGTTCATCCCATTTACCTGCGGATTCCATTTGCCATGCATGCACGTGTGTTAGGGTTTAGGATGAAACGCTGTCGTTTCAACCAAGGCGCGCCACTATTTGAATTGTGCTTCACTTTGATTCCGCGCCATGCCATTTTTTAATTTTTCATCAACTTTAAAAATTCATATTAATTTGAAAAATCATCCAAAAATTATGTGGTTTTTTCATTGTGTTGCATTTTTTGTCTATTATTTTTTGATCATTTTTCCATAAATTGTGCTTGGCTGGATTTCATTTTGTGCTGGGGGATGTGAACATGTATGCATTTTGTACCTTGCCTTGCTATATCATTTGTGAAATGTTGGTTTTCAATCCAATGAATCTGAAAATTTGCATGATAAATCAAGAGTCTTCGCTTGACATTTTGGTGTTGATTTGGTATTTTTACCATTTATCATTTCTGTTTTATGATCATGTGAAGTTGGTGTGACAATTTGTGTCACACCTTTGCTTGTTCAAATTATGTGATGTGTTTGCCTTGCCAAATGATCTCCAATTGTCCTGATTTTTTGTGTGATGCATATTATGGATGCTGTGATTGATCATGAATTTTCTTGGAATTATTTGAATCATTTCTGATTTAATTGAGATTTTTCATTCTAGTTGATCATATTTGAGCTTTAAAATTGCCTTGAACTTCAATTGATCATGAAATGCTTTTGTTTAATGATATTGATGTGAGACCTTTTGGATTGTTTCAAGATGTGTTTGAAGTTGATTCATGTTAATTTTCAGCTTCTGTTTTGAATTTTTTCTCCATCTTTGACCCTAGGCTTTGACCTAGTGGTTTGCCTCTCACATTTGATCTTTGATTTCAGGTTGAACATTCAAGTTCCATAGTTGTGGATGCTCCATCATTTGAGCATTGATGTTTGCCTTTGATTACTAATCTTTGTGTGTTTTGTAGGTTGATGTTGACTCATTTGAGTTTGACTTTTGGCTTGCACATTGTGAACCTTGTCTGTTTGTCTGATATTAACTGTTGGTTGTTTGCCTATATAGTTGCTTTAAGTTCACTTTGAACTTGACTTTGCTTGGTTTCTTAACCACTTAGGTATAACCTCTAATCTTCATGTAGTCTGGAAGACCTGTCCTGTTATGTGGGCAGGCACCTGTTTGAACTCCTCCTTAAGACGCAATGCTTGTGATTGTTTATCTTTTGTGCCAAGCAGGAAAAGTCCTCTTATGAGGCAATTGGTAGATAAAAGAGATGTGTAGTCCATCTCCTACTACTCAGTGTGTCATCCACTTTGCTCACACAATGTGTTGGTGCATTGTGGATATTAACCCAAGATCTTATAGAGTCATTCATTTGTGGAGAAGAGTTCCAACTTTCTGAACTCCCACACCTTCCATTGTTTAAAGCTCTCCCTGGCCAGGGATAAGAGTTATGAGGCACACCCCTCATCTCCATTTCATCTGCTTCACCCTAACTCTCAATGTTAGGGTTAAGAGCTCACAATACCCCATTCCAGTTGACTGTAAAGTCTAACCTTGTTTGAGCCTAATTGATTCTATATAGTGTGTGCTAATTGACTTGTTGTTTGCTTACTTGATTCATCTGTGCATATTTGCTTGAGTGTGCCTTTGTGCATTTATCATCACCATTTGTATATCATTTCATAAACTTTGCTTTATAGCATTTTACTTTGTCCATGGAGGAGACAAGCATAAGTCCATTACTTTGCAGTTGTTCCTATGATATGGTGGGAGACTGGTATAAGTCCATTGATTGGCATCTGGTATCCTTGTTATTTTGTTTTGTGAGACTAGTATAAGTCCATTGATTGGCATCTGGTATCATTGTTTTGTTTTAGGAGATTGGGGTAAATCCATTGATTGGTATCCGGTATCCATGTTTGTTTTGTGAGACTAGTATAAGTCCATTGATTGGCATCTGGTATCATTGTTTGGTTTTAGGAGATTGGTGTAAATCCATTGATTGGTATCCGGTATCCATGTTTGTTTGTGAGATTAGAGTAAGTCCATTGATTGGCATCTAGTATCATTATTTTGTTTTAGGAGATTGGTGTAAGTCCATTGATTGGCATCCGGTATCCCTTTGCTTTGCTCATTTGCTTATTTGCATTGTTGCCTTATTCCAAGGGAATCACTTGAATCATCTACATATGATTTCAAGAGGTGAACATCTAAGAAGTTTTACTTCCTCACCCTCCCACCTTTTGTTTCTTTAAACCTCCATCTTTGCATGCTAACCCAAAACCTGAAAACTATTGTGCAAACATTTTCATTTCTTTTCAAATTAGAAACCTAGGCTTTAGGCTTTTGATTTTCAAAACATCATTTCATAATACTTCTTTTGAATTGAATTTTAACCATATCTTGACCCTCTTTTGTGAATAAATTCTAATTGGTTAATCCAACTCATTCAATTGTTTCACACATTAGCCATAGGTTTGATTTATCCTAGTTGGTTGATGTTAATCTCACCTTTGTCCTTAGTGATTGAATTGTAAGACTTCCTTGCTTATTATAGGGTTAACCCCTCACTAGCTAGTTGAAGCTTTTCTCACATGGCGGACTTGTTGTTTGTATAAGGTTGAGTTTTCTCCCGTGGATAACGAAAGACCTTAGGGCTTTTGTTTAAAATGAATCCACTCATATTTTGGAAATCTTTTAGCCGAACTACGGCGTTTTGATCCTTACCTTCCATGGAAAGGTACGTAGGCAACGGGTTCATCCGTTCAAACACAAAAATAAATAACTTGTATATTCTTTTCTCCTCCCTTCAATCCATGTTTGCACAATAAATATTTCATAAACAAATAACATTTCGTACAACAAGTGTGAAAAGGGCTCCCTAGGAGTACCTAGGACGTTTTGGGTGCCTAACACCTTCCCATTGCGTAATTAACCCCTTACCCAGATCTCTGATCTTTTCATTAGTTTTCTATGTGTAAAACTTCTTAGGCTTTTGTTCGCTTTTTAGCCATTCCCTTGGATAAATAAAAGTGCGGTGGCGACTCGATTCTTTGTATGCTTTGCTTTTGATTTAGTCAATAAATCATAAAGTGATGAATACACCGCTACAATAATCACTAAGGATGAGGTGAGATTTACATCAACCACTATGATAACTCAAACCTATAACTAATGTTTAGGAAAAGGTTTTAACAAAGGTGGCCATCGGAACCACAAAAATAACTTGATGTGAGTTATATTTACAAGTTATACTTATTTACAAAATGAAGTCAAAGTTGGATTAAGGTTTATTCACAATGAGTATTGATGAAAAAAATGGTTTTGTTAAGTCAAAGACTTAAGGCCTATGTTTCTAATTTGAAACAAAGTCAAAGTTTTGAAAATGATTTTGGCTTTGTTAGAGTGAGGAGAAGAAGAGAAGGGCTAGTCCTAAAGCAAACAAAGATAAGAGGAAAAAGATAAACCCTTGGAGTTCCTTTTCTTGAAATCATAAAGATGATTCAAGATGCTCCTTTCCTTTGGACTTAGCACACACAAACAAGCAATCACATAATTTTGAATTCAAGCTCCTAGGATCTCCATTTGGCTTGTCTCTCTTAACTTGGCTACTCATGACAATGGTCCTCCTTATTATCTCAAGATTGAATCCCTATCACACAAGAGTAAACATCAAAAAGTTCATAACACAATAAGAGGAATGGACAAAGAATGAGTTTTAGAAAGGAAGTCCTTTAAAGTCAACTTTGAGATTTAGCATTCTAAAGGCATGAGGCCTAGTTGCTATTCAACAAGTTTAACATTCTAAAGGCATGAGGCCTAGTTGATCTTGAACTCCTTTAAGCATGGGTATATCCTAATTCTAAGTCCTTTCTCCTTTTTGCATTAGGTTCACACAAAACAAAGGCAAAACAAACACAAAACAACAATATATTTATATACAATAATTAGCTCAAATGAGCAAAAGGAAAATGACATAAACATAAAATATATGCTCAAGTGAGCAAAATGAAAAGCAATATGAATAAATAAGCAAGAAATAAAGTGCATTAAAGTAAAGGGCAAGAAATTAAATGCTCAAATTAAAGTTAGTAATTAGTGAAGTTATGTTAGTTTGTCATAATACAATGTAACACTATGTTAAGCAATCGTAAGTGGACTAATGTAGTAGTCACACCTATCTGAGGTCGGTCAATAAAATTATAGGCAAATAAACACAAGTTAGAAATCATGACTAGTAAGCCAAGCTCCAAAAACTTGCCATGCCAAAAGAAAAGGGAAAGAGCCTTGTATGGACTTTAGGTTTTTTGCTTGACCAAGAAGCAACCTATCTTGGACACAAAACAACTAACTTGATCTTGGATCAAGTTGAGTTTGGTTTGGATCAAAGAAGATTAAACCTCTCATTTGTCAAGACTAACCATAAGACATTAACTCATTGGCCAAAATAAAAAGAAATGGAATGAAGATGAAATGGATGAAAAGAGAATTCAAGCATCAAATCCAATTGGTCAAAAGTGAACCAAATCAACATCAACCAATGCTAAACAGAAGAGAAATGAAGGTTACAAGTCAACAAGTCAAACATATTTTTTTGATAATTTTTGAATTAAAATAAAATGCAAAATAAAATGGAAAAAATATGGTCAAACCTCAAATTCAATTCAAATCAACCTCAACAAGTCCAATTAAATTCTCATAGATCTAACATGGTCAAACAAGCTTTGATAAATTTTCTCAATAATTTTTGAAATCAGAAACTATTTAAAAACAAATAAAAATAATGAAAAATAACACAATATGAACTAAAATCTCAAATAAATCGCAAATAAAAATAAATTGATGAGACTATTTTTCATTGACTTATCATGATCCATATGTGTTGAGAAAATATTTTTGGATTTTTCAAATATCAAAAAGTATTTTAAAATGAATTAAAACTATTAAATATCAAATAATTCACAAAAAATATTAAATGAAGTCACAAAAATTATTAAAAATCAAAATATGAAACTAGATTTTTCAAGAATTTTTTTGGCATTGGTCTCATATTTTTGTGACTTCAAATAAAATATTTATGAATTTTTGAAAATAAAAGGAATTAAATGAATTTAACAGAAAAGAAGGAAAATAGCAAAAATGTGCAGCCACAAGATCACTTCATTAATTGACGTGGCATGGTATCAAGGGCTCAGGGGCGCGGTCACACGGTGCATTGGAGTCAAGCCCGCAACACTTTGATTTAAAATAAGTCAATACATTGGACGCGTGAGATTATAACATAGCAACATGATCCAATGGCTCTGAGGCTACCACGTGGGGATGGTGGTGGAAGCCACCATCTTCTCCGGTGATCTAACAAGATCCGGCCACCACGCGCAGGAAATTAAATGGCAATGAAAATGAAAAATGAAGGCCTCAAAATGAAGTTGAGGTGATTTACATCACCCCTGTAACCATGGATCATCCTCACAATTCCTATTTAGTGAGAAACATGAGCTTGAAGATCATGGTACATGAACTGAAATGGCACGATTTGCAAAATTAAGACCACCACTGGCCTGCCTCATGCATGAGGACTTCAGAAAACAACACAAACCAAAGGAATTCACATAATATTGCAAGATCTAGATCAAGCAAATTTGATGTTCTACCTCAGAAATGAAGCTTCAAACAGCACGAATTCTCCAAGCTCTTGCTCTTCTTTTGCCCTAGAAGTGTGATGGTGATGCTAGGTTAAGGAATTGAGCTTTGAAAATCAACTAATGATGTTGAAATTCAAGCTTGAAAAAGAGAATGAAAACTGAAAATTCCTTTAGTGAGGGTTTGGATTTCAATTCAGCAGCAATTCACATCTCCACTTGGTTATCATTTGAATGAGAATGCACTCTTATTTATAACTTAAATGTGATGCAAGATAATGCTTCCCTCGTGTGCATGAAGTTTGAATCCTCCTTGCATGGGCCTGTACAGGCGCATGTAAGGACCAAGAATGAATGAAAATCCATGCTGAGATCAAATGGAAGTGAATTGGACGTGCACAAAGGACTGCACAAGCTTGCACACCAAGTTATAATGTGAAATGCAAAAATGAACATAAACATAAAGCTCTTCGAAACTCCCTCTTGGAAAGTCAAAAAAATTAATGTGAGTAATGGTTGGAAATCTCTTGAAATAAGGAACAAAAGTCATGTTGGGCAAAAATTCATTTTGAGTTTGGAACTTAATGAAAACTGGCTGTGAAAGTTTGGGTACAAAACATGTCTAGGTTCATCTTTGAAAAAGTTTACCAAAAGCAAGCATTTTCAAGCCCTTCTATTTCAATGCTTCAAGATTCAAATGGGAAAACCTCCAACATCAAAGTTGTATATCTTTTCTAATTGATCAATTTAGACTTAAATTTTGCATTATTTGGATTTTTAATGAGAAAGTTATGGGTACTTGAAGTTGGACATTTTTCAAATTCAATGACTTAGGTCCAAAGTGACATATAATGTTTTGTGTTATCACATGTATTTCTTTTAGGATTATGAAATTTTGTCCAACATAACATTTGAAGTATACATATTAATATTTTCAATTCAATTGGTATCACCTCAAAATCATAAAAATTAAGGAAGTTAGGTCCTTGGGAAGTTTACCCAAAATTAGGGTTTCAGCAAAAATGACCTATAATGTTTTGAAATGAATGATGACCTTAAAAGTTTCAAATCGATTTTTGATGAACATTAAAGTTGTTCATATGGTTATTAATAACATGGTTTATCTTGGGGTCATTTTCATTTGACAAACACATCACAAGTTGTGTCTCAGTGATCCTCAGTTTAGTCAGATGACTTGACTGGTCAACTTCTCAAGGCCAAACTTCAAATCTTAATGAATGAATGATTGAGGATCCTTACATAGTCTCATATATGCATAAAATGATGAATGAAAGAACTTAACTTGATTAAATTTGATCATAAGTTGAGGTTGCTTCATGAGCAAGGCATAGTCACAGCATAGTGAAATTAGGGTTTCCTTGGGAAACAATCCTGAAGCCCTTTGGGTTATCTTGATCAAATTAGAAAATTGAGATGCTTGCGAGACATATATGAAGACTAGGAGCTTTTTGGACCATTGTCGTGCTTTTTGTCATCTTCATCTAGCCACTTCATTGAGCTTAGGAGCCTCCTAGGAGCATGGGAGCACATGATCACTTGAGCTTCAAAACAAAAAGAGTTAGTGACATATTTTTGTGCTTTTGGTTAATAATCAAATAAGAAAAGCAATAATGTACAATACAAGCATGCTTGATGGTCTCAAACCTCTCACACAAGTCCCACCCTAGGGTTAAGGAACCAAACATGCTATGATCCTTGAGGCAATGCATTGAGCAATGATATGATGCCATGAGGGATCTTAGGGTCAAAATTACGGTTTTACACTCCTTACCCCTTTATTTCATTTGGTTTTTTTGGGAGAATTCACCAAGCACCATGTGATTGTATCATACTTGTATATTTATCATTTTACTAACCAAAATACCAAAAATATGTCTTTGTATTTGCCTAACTCTTTTATAGGCAGGGCATGGTCCCCATTGGTCTATCTAGTTCATATCTAGGGTTTAAGACCCTCATGTTTAAGAGCACAACCAAGGATTTATCCTCAAAGTCTCTAAGCATCATATATGAGTCCCCATGATCTCTAAATGTTATTTTGATCAAGTTTTCTTCAAGAGTTTGGAGTTGATTTGCGTTGGAAACCCTAGTTTGTCTGGGTATCCTGAGTAACTTCTTCAACAAGCTTCCTCACCAATTGATAAAATTTCTCAAGGGACACTCCAAAGTTCATCATATTATGCATATATGATCTACCATGAGCCTAAAAAATCAAGATAATTGCAAGTTAGCAAGTTGGTTGATGGTGGTTGGCCAGATGAATTCATCTTATCAAAACTGGGTCTCCCTATACCCTATCTCCTACAAATTTCACCATATAAAAATGATTCCAAGAGTAAAGTTACTATAAATGACATTCCAAACAACTTTAATGTTTAAGTTTAGAGCTAATTTTTCTTGGAAAGTCATTTTCTATGTTGAAACATTATAGGTCATTTTGTCTAAACCCTAATTTGAAAGTCAACTTCCCAAGGCCATAACTTGCTTATTGTTTATAATATGAAACATTTCCAAGTTGCACAATTAAATTCAATGTGTCTACTTCAAATTTTATGTTTGGAGTGAAAGCTAAATCAACTTATATGAGCATGTGATATGAGGATACATTATAGGTCATTTTGGACCAATACCATTGAACAAGTGATTTTCCTCAACTTCAAAAATGCATAACTCTCTCATTATAAGTCCAAATTATGTCAAATTGGTGACCATTTTCAAGGTCTTTGAAATAGATACAACTTTGATAAATACACTTTTCTCATTTGGAGCTCACATAAAAAGTTTAGTAAGGTGGAACATTGAGGTATATGACTTGACACTTAGAAAAAATTTCAACATGTTGAAATTCCCAAACTTCCACCTCAAAATTCACCTTTATCCAAGTTCCAAATGGAAACGTGTTTAACACAAGAGTTGTGCCTCTTGATCCAAGCTTTCCAAAGAGTCCTAATTCATTCATTTTGGACCAAGTTTTCTAGGGCTACGCATGGTTCCACAGGCCTACATCATTGGTGGAAATCAAAGTTCAAATGATCACATAACATTTCCTTTCCATTCAAGCTTCATTCTAACCTCATTTTAGATGCATTTAAACCTAATTGGTTGCTTTATGTGCTTGTACACGCCCATACAAGCTTGTGCATGACATTGCCAAATTTGGAAGGAAATTCAAGTGTGCAAATAACACTTCCAAATGCTATATATATGGACCCCCTGAGCTCATTTGAAAGGATCCTTGCACGCCAGCTTTGCCCCCTCTCTGCAAACCCTTACCATTCAAAGGAAAACCTGATAGTTTTCACTTCAAAATTGAGTTTGAATCTCACTGTTTGGAGATATAAAAACTCCAGGATCCAAAGCTTCTTTCCAATCCTAATCTATTTTTGCAAGTTATTGAAGCAAGATCAAACAAGAATTGAAGCAAGAAAGAGCAAGTTTTACACATCATTGAAGGTATTTTCCGGAATTTTTCTTCTCTCCGATTCTCACTCAATTCTCATCAATTCTCTTGGATCTTTGGTGTTCTGAAGTCCTACCAATGTAGGCAAGAAGATTGAGTTGCTTTGAGGTCTAATCGAAGGAACTCAGTTGACACACCTTAAAATTCAACTCCTCATATCTTTCTATATATTTGGAGTTAGTTAAAATTGAGGTCAGATTTGTGCTATACGCCATTTTTTCTTTCAAATCATGTCCTCCTTTTTCATTTATGTGATGGTGATGACTGAACCAGTCAGGCGAGGTTCGCCTGAGAAGGTGACCAGAGATTTAACGCCGGTGATGTGTTGCCATGGTTCAGGGACATTGATCCTTTTCAAATTGTTTTAATCTCGTGCGTTGCTTGTAAATACCACTTGTCGTACGCGTTGACTAATGACTATGGTGGAAAGCACGCTTGTGACCACTTGATATGCCACCTCAATTAATGAGGGAGATAAAGTGGTCCACGTTTTTTTGTATTTTCTGATTTTCATTTTATTCCTTTGATTTTCATTAATTCATATTATTTTAATACTGATCCAAAAAATATGAGAGTTTCACCAATTTTTTAAAAATAAAATCCTCTTACATATTTTGAATTTAAATTATATTTTGGATCATTATTAACATTTTTCATGATTTAATTGATTTTGTGATTATTTATAATTGTTTAAAAATACTTTTAAGTCTCTAAAAATTCTGAATTTTTTTTCTCCAAGGTCCTTTGACCTTGTTTGACCTATGATAAATCTCATGGAGATTTTAGGAATTTGACAAACCATATTTAATTTAATACATTATTTTTAGTATTTTTAAATTGAATAAATGTCAAATAATTGTGTTGAGCCATTTTGATTGTTTGTATAAGTTTGACTTGTGTTGTTGGGCCTTGGTCAAGGTTGATTTGACTTTTTTAAGTTAAGATCATTGGATAGGGGATTGATCGAATGTATATTTCATCTCCCAAAATGAATGAATGATATTAATTTGGTAAAAGTCCTCCTTTGTCCAATTTGAGTTTTGATTCATTCTCATCCCTCTTCATCTCATTCCCCTTCTTTATGCATTCATATCATGGACCTATGATATCTCCATATCCTAAGGCTAGTTGATTTTAAAATCAACATAAGTATGGATGAGATTAGGCCACCACTTTTGCATATTCTTTTCGTGTGTGGTATGTTTTTATGAGCATAGTCCATTATACTATGTCTCTAACATGCATTAACACCAAGATTCTATTGCCCGACCTCAAATAGTTGTGACTTCTACATAAGTCCAATTACGATTGCTTAACATAGTGCTAAATTTTTGATACAAAAGGCATAACATTCTAGTTAGTGAGATTGTAAGTCTCTCGTATTTCATGGTATTGTGTGGAAACGTGGCGTTTTTTCCTTCCTTTGGAAGATGTCTTGGTTCAAGGATCCATGCTTGTGATAAGTGGGTTGAGTGTTCTCCAAAGAATGACTTAAAATAAAAAGAAAAAGCAATACTAACTTTTAACTAATTAACAACTAACATTTAATTTCAAGTCATTTACTTTAATGCACTTTATTTTTAAGCCTTATTCATTTTCCATTATTCATACCATTCTAATTGTTTATGTTAGTGTCTTTTTCACTTTGTCCATTTGGACCATATTTTATGAAATATTTTGCTTGTGTATAATGTCTTTGTTTGTGTGGTCTTCGACCATTAATGTACATAATAAAAACCAAAACCATAAAAAACATCTTGTGTGGACTGTTGGTTTGATATGAGACAATTAGACTTAGAATTTAGGCAACACTCCCTATGCAAAGGACTTGGCCAATGCCAACTTTCATGTAACCAAGTGCTTGTAATCTGAAACTTCATCTGATACATCATTAAAGATCCATTTGAGTTCATCTACAACATGATCATTGTGAAACTGTTATTTTGAACCTGTGACTTATGGCATTGTGGAATTCATCTTCTACATGGGCAAATTTGAAAAAGATCATGAAGTTGCTTAGCTTGGATGTGGATATCTTTATTTGATGCCTTTCTCATCAAGTTAATATTGTATGCATTGTTTGTTGCTTGATTCTAATGTCCAAGGGAATTTGGGTTTCTATATGACATTCTTGTCTATTGGATTGTAGCCCATTGGCCAGATCTTTTCAAATCTTAACTTTGAAGTTTATGCTTAGGATTAGTCTCTTCATCTTCTCCCCACTTATTTAATTTCAAAATATCTCCCTCCTTTTAAAAACTTCTTTGTTTGTACTTGTTTTTCTAAACTTAGACCATTTTGCAAACTAGAAACTTTGGCCTTATGCCATTTCATTTTAAACTTCTTTTCTTAAATAAACATGTAAATAAACTTAAATATACTTGACTTAAAGAATTCAAAAGCCAAAAAGAACTAACTCATTCAAACCATTTTTAGGCCTTTGTGCCTTTCAAACCTAATTTTTGTTAAAAGCAAAGCATCCATTTTGACATTTGTATCACGAACTACGAGGTTTTGATCCCTCGTTTTTATGTTGGTACGTAGGCATAAGTCCGAAGGTCTTGTCAAAAACAAAAATATAATTAATGTATTCCTTTCTCATCCCCCCATTTTATTTACTTGGAAACATCATTTGTACAAAATACATATGCATATAAGAAATGGCTCCCTAAGAGTACCTAGGACACTTTGAGTGCTAATACCTTCCCTCTGTGTAACCAACCCCCTTACCTGTAATCTCTGGCATTTTATTAGTTTTGATTTGAAAACTTCTTATTTTTTGGGTTTTGTTCATACTTTTCCCTTGGAAACAATAAAAGCATAGTGGCGACTCTTATTATTTGATGTTTTGCTTATCCATAGCTTGATGATCATGAATTTACCGCTACAAAAATTAAGTAGCGACTCTGTTGGGGAGTAGTCTCCAGTGGGTTTAGCCTACTTTTGTGTGTGTATATAATTGTATATTTGATGTATGTATATTTGTTTGTGTGATATAATCTGCTTGTTGTGCTTGGTGATCTCTGAGTGGTGAGATAAGTTCTAACTCGAACTTGAGTGCAATTAAGATAGGAGGATGGTATAGTCATGTTCGACTTGTGTGGAGTAGTCCTTAACAAGTTGGCTTCGTATCCATCTGCTTAATGGAGACCCTTTTGGAATTGGAAATGTCACACAAGTATTTGTGGTTAGGCATTACTATCTCTGATTTGGGGTCCGAGAAGCTGAGGACCGTAGAACATTTAACCCCTCTTGGCCTATTTAGGATGTAGTGCCGAGACTGTCCAAGCGTAGACCTGATAATAGTTGTTACACGATACTACACTCAGAAGAGTTTATCTTGAGAATATTATGGGTTGATGAGTCAGTCATCCTAACCTGTAATATCCGATAGATGAACTTAAGACTCTGGGATCTTTTTAGAATATGATCTACAAGTTTTATCCTTAGTTCACTCCTTTGGGGTGGTTCTTACCTAGACTCCGTGCTCGTGATTTACAATAAACCCTTGATTCTTGGTTGATCCAATCAAGTCTTGTCAATATCAATGGAACTTGGGTGTTGATAAGGTGAAAACCATAATCCACCAAAATGGATGATTGATCTTGAGAATGACTTGATTCATCCCTTGACCTTAGTTTGTTTGCCTTGTGTGTGATCCCTTATTTGTGATTGTTGCATTCATGCATTCATGCGCATCATAAGATTCATCACACGAAAATTTCAAGGAACTGAGGTGTTATTTGCAAATATTTTCAGACCATGGATTATGGACGAAGGAACACTAAGAAGTAAAATTTCAGATGTCCCAACTTGAAAGAGTTAAGGAAGCTAGCATCTTATGTATTAGATCCCTTGGACTTCAAACAACGTCATGGGAAGCTTACGTCTATCTTGTCTACTGATGTGGTTGAAGGACTCTTGAGCGTATTAGTGCAGTTTTATGATCCTCTCTACCGTTGCTTCACTTTTCGTGATTATCAGCTTGTGCCTATGTTGGAGGAGTATGCCCATCTCTTAGGAATACCTGTTTCTAATAAGGTGCCATTTAGTGGATTGGAAGAGATTCCCAAATCTCATCTTATAGTTGAAGCTCTTCATCTGAAGAAGTCTGAGACAGAGGCTCATTGGGTGATAAAAGGAGGTCTGTTTAGATTTCTAGCTGATTTCCTCATCAAGGAAGCTACTACCTTTGTTCAAGCCGGTAGTATGGACGCTTTTGAAGTTATCTTTGTGTTGCTCATCTATGGATTAGCTTTGTTCCCTAACATTGAAGGTTTTGTTGATGTTAACGCCATTAGAACTTTCTTGATTGGGAATCATGTGCCTACTCTATTAGGGGATATGTACTTCTCTTTGCATTTGAGGAATTCTAAAGGCGGTGGAACTATTGTGTGTTGTGTTCCTCTTCTGTACAAGTGGTTTTTTACGCACTTGCCTCAGATGCCTGCTTTTGTGGAGAACAAACAATGTCTATGGTGGTCTCAGAGACTTAAGTTTCTCACTAATGATGATATAGTTTGGTATGATCCTTCTTTGAGAAGTTTGGAGATTATTGATAGTTGTGGTGAATTCTCTAATGTGTCTCTCATTGGTACACAAGAAGGAATCAACTACAAACCTGCTTTGGCTTGTCGTCAACTTCGGTTCCCCTTGAGAGACAACCTAATAACATGTTGTAAAGATCCCCAACATTTGAAGCAAAAGATTGTGCATGCTTGGCATAATGTGCATAGGAAAGGAAGATTCGAGCTTGGTCCGTGCAATTGTGTAGCTTTGGAAGCCTACATTACTTGGTTGAAGAAGAGAGCTTTGGAGTTGAAGATGCCTTATCCTTGAGAAAGACCTATGTCCATGGTTGTGGTTGAGCCATTAACTCTCCCTAACCAACATGTAGAGGAGTTGGAAGACGCGCTCACCATGATGAAGAGAGAGAAAGATATGTGGGAAGAGCGTTTACATGCTTTGAGCAAAAAGCATGAGGAGTTGCGGCTTGAGTCTAAGGACAAAGACACACTTATTGAGCTACTTGAAGACCGAGCGACGAAGAGAAAGAGAGAGCCGGAGGTTTCATCCTCCTCTAGCATGCCTCAGCCTTCCGTTGTTTGGAAGAAGATTGTTGATCAGCTTGTCCTCAAGAAGACTCAGATAAAAGCTTCTTTTGAGACCGATATCCGACACATTTGAAGGAAGTACGTGCCTACAGCCAGATCTTCTGACATTGTTGTTAGGGATCCTTAGGATGACTAGTGTCCTTTTCTCTTGTATTTTTCATTTGATTTTTGAAATTTTACTCAGTATAAACCTTCCAATTATATAAATAAAAGAGATTCTTAGGGAATGCCGCCAAACTTCGTGCCTGAAGGTTTTGCACCTACATTTGCTTCTATGCCAGCATCTAGCTCGGTCATGTCTGTGCCACCGCCTATAGTGCATACCTTGCCTCGTGTGAAGACACCATTTATCATTTTGAGCCATCTGAGGGCCCAGACGTCTATGAGAAAATGGATGAAATGAAAGATTAATTTCTTGAGCTGCGCAAGGAGTTGAAAACATTGAGAGGTAAGGACCTTTTTGGGAAGAGTGCTGCTGAATTATGTCTGGTGCCGAACATGAAGATTCCAATGAAGTACAAAGTGCCTGACATTGAAAAATACAAAGGGAACACATGTCCGCTCAGTCATTTGGTGATGTATGCCCGCAAGATGTCTACCCAAATAGACAATGATCAGTTGTTAATCCACTACTTTTAAGACAGTCTGATCGGCGCTGCGCTAAGATGGTATATGGGGTTGGATAGTGTGAGCATCCGCACTTTCAACGACTTGGGAGAAGCATTTGTAAATAAGTACAAATACAACGTTGATATGGTTCCCGATTGAGATCAGTTGAGATCGCTGTCTCAGAAGGACAAAGAGTCGTTTAAGGAGTATGCGTAGAGGTGGAGAGAACTCGCTGCTTAGAGCAACCCTCCTTTAGAAGAAAATGAGATGACCAAGATTTTATTGAAGACCCTTAGCTCATTTTATTATGGGAAGATAATCGCCAGTGCCCCCAATGACTTTACCGAAATGGTAAATATGGGGATGAGGCTAAAAGAAGGTGACCGAGAAGGACGGTTGTCCATGGAGGAAGTATCGTCCAGCAAAAGATACGACTGCAGTTTTGGTAAGAAGAAGGATAATAAAACCAATGCAATTTCTAGTGGGAGGCAGAGGAGGCTTCAGATATTAAAAAGTCAACCACCCCGTCAACATCATCATCAAGTATCTTCAGTAATTCCTGTTTTTTCAGCTAGTCAATCAGTACTAGTTCAACAACAACGTCAACAACAACAATAACCACAACAACGAGCAAACACCTACAACAAAAACAATACCAACAATCATCAAAAAACTTTCTAGAGGAAGAAGGTCTATTTCAACCTGATTCCTATGACATATGCAGAACTCTATCCATCATTGGTTTTCAAGAACCTGCTACAACCGAGAAATCTTCCGCAAATACCTGAACCACTTCCATGGTGGTACAAACCTGACCTCTGTTATGCTTTTCATCAAGGAGAACCCGGACATGACATTGAGAACTGCTACCCTCTCAAATATGAAGTCCAGAAGCTAGTAAAAAGTGGAATGCTGTCTTTTGAGGACCGCGGACCCAACGTGAAAGCTAACCCACTGCCCGCTCATGGAAATTCATCTATCAACATGCTAGATGGCTGCCCTAGGGAGTTCAAAGTGTTTGATGTCCATTTTATTCGAAGGTCCTTGGTGATGATGCACAAGGATATTTGTTTGGTGAGCGATTATGAACATGACCATGATGGTTTTTCTATCTGCAGTGTTAACCCAAGAGGTTGTGAGATTATGAAAAGAGACATCCAGCGGTTGATGGATGAGGGTATGATTCAGATTGTTCAATCCCGTCACATAGATAACGATGTCAATGTGATTGTTTCTGTGTTTAAGAATCCCGAGAGAGTGGTGATTTAATATGATAGCAGCAACAGTAACAACATCACTCGAAGATTGGTATCGTCGTTGGTCATTGGTTGGAAGGTCCAGTCCCGTATGCATCCGATAAGGCTGTTCCTTATCAGTATAAAGCAACTATGGTGAAGGATGGTCAAGAGGTTCCATTACCTATAACTAATTCTGTCGTGAGCATTGTTGATGTTACTAAGGTGACCCGAAGTGGTCGCGTGTTTGGGCCGGTGTTCCCAAAGGATGTAGGCGATTGTTCAGTTTGTAAGAAAGTGGAAGTGCCTGCAGCAAATCCAGTTAGTGCTTCAAAGCGTCAGTCTGGTGAATCCAGCAATTTGAAGACTAATGATGATGATGAAGTACTTCGGTTAATAAAGAAAACTGAGTTTAATATGGTGGAGCAGCTTCTCCAAATCCCCTAAAAAATTTCAGTACTGTCTCTGCTTATGAATTCCGAAGCGCACAGAGAAGCACTGCAAAGAGATCCAGAGCAACCGTTTATGGAACATGATGTTACGGTGGATCAATTTGATCATATTGTGACTAACTTCACTTCGTGTAATAATCTCAGTTTCTATGATGAAGAACTCCCCGAGGAGGGTAGGAATCATAACCTAGCTTTTCATATCTCCCTGAACTGCAAAGATGACGCTTTATTCAATGTGCTTGTTGGCACCAAATCTATGAGGTATAGTGGCGTAATCGTCAAAGCTTTTGACGGTTCACGCAAAACAGTGATAAGTGAAGTGGACCATCTAGTGAATATAGGTCCGAGTGATTTCCAAATTACTTTCCAAGTAATGGATGTCCACCAAACCTACAGTTGTCTGTTGGGAAGGCCATGGATCCATGAGGCAGAAGTTGTTACCTCCATGTTGCATCAGAAACTCAAATTTGTCAAGAATGGGAAATTAGTCATTATTGGCGGGGAAAAGGCATTATTGGTTAGCCACCTGTCATCTTTGTCTTATGTTGAAGTTGAGGATGAGGTTGGAACTCTGTTCCAAGCCTTGTCTATTGCTGCTGAGAAGAGAATTGGGGCACCTATGTCCTCGTTGAAAGATGCAAGGAAGATTGTTGAAGAAGGAATTGTTGATCAGTGGGGGCGAGTGTTAGAGGTCTCCGATAACAAAAACAGAACTAGTCTAGGTTTTCAGCAAGGATCGGCGGCTGCTAGATCATAGGATATGTAACTTAGCTTCCGTAGTGGAGGGTTCATTCATGGCAATGAACAACACTTAGCTGTTGTGCTAGAGGATGACGAAGAGGAAGACTGCACCAATTTTGTGACGCATGGAAAGGCTTGTGACAATTTGACTGCTGTTGATATTCCTGTTATTATGCATCGATCTAAGTAATTGCGCTTATTTGTTTTAAAAATCCTTTTCCTATGCCTAAGGGAGAAGTGAACATTGTTGGGCATTTTCAAATTTGATCATCAATAAAATTAATTCTATTCATCCACATCTATGATGTTTTGTTTTTACTTTTTGCTTTTTTCCTTCCATGCTTGTGAATAGATGGTTGAGTGTTCTCCAAAGAATGACTTAATTAATTGAAAAGCAAAAATCACTAACATCTAATCAACTAACATTTGACTAACTTTTATTATTCTTGCTTTTAATTTCAAGTCATTTACTTTATGCAATTTAAATTCAAGCCATTTACCATTTCATTCGTCATTTACATATCATTTAACTTGTTTATGTTTATGTCATTTTCACTTTGCTCATTTGAGTCGTATATTCTCTTTGTATATATTTGCTTGTGTATTTCGCTTGTGTTTATGGTCTTAGGACCTTAAAATACTTAATAAACAACAAAAACCCTAAAAAATGTTCGTGTGAACTGTTGGATTTGATCTGAGCTTTAGACTTAGAATTAGGCAACACTCCATATGCAAAAGGACTTGGCCAACGCCAACATTTCTAAAACCAAGTTATTGTGATTTGAACTTTCATCTGATGCAAGTATTTGGATCCACACGAATTCATCTGCTACATACTCTTGAAACAACTGTAACTTTGAAACTGTGTCTAATGCCTTATTTTGAGCCAATCAAAGAGTATGTCATCTGATACATGAGAAGAGGAAGACTATGAAGTTGCTTGCTTGGATGTGGCTATCTTTATTTGATGCCTTGCTCTTCATTTTTGTCTGTTGGATTGCATCCCATTGGTCAGATCTTTTTAACTCTTAACTTTTAAATTTCTGATTAGGATTAGTCTCTTCATCTCCTCCCACTTCATAAATTTCAAATCTCTCCCCCCCTTTTTAAAAATTTCTTTGCTTGTAATTTCTAAACATAGACCTTATTGCAAAGTAGAAACTTTGGCCTTATGCCATTACATTTTTAAACTTTTTTCTCAATCAAACTTGTAAATTAATTTAATCATATTGACTTAAAATTTCAAAAGACAAAAAGAACTAACACTCATTCAAACTTTTGGGCCATTTGTGCCTCTTTTAAACTTAAACTTTTTGCTAAAAGTAATCCATTCACTTTGAAATTGTTACCACGAACTACGAGGTTTTGATCCCTCATTTTTATGTTGGTACGTAGGCACAAGTCTGAAGGTCTTGTCAAACACAAGAATATAATTAATGAATTCTTTTCTCATCCTCTCACTCTATTTATTGCAAACATCTTTTATGCCAAAAACACATACACACATAAAAAAGGGTTCCCTAGGAGTACCTAGGACACTTTGGGTGCTAACACCTTCCCTCTGTGTAACCAACCCCCTTACCTGTAATCTCTGGCATTTTATTAGTTTTGATTTGAAAACTTCTTATCTTTGGGGTTTTGTTCATACTTTTCCCTTTTCTATTGGAAACAATAAAAGTGTGATGGCGACTTTGGTTTTATTGACGACAAGTTTATCCACAGCTTGATGGTCATGAATTTACCGCTACAACCATTGCTTGAAGAAGGACTAGAACCTAGTTCCCATTGGGGCATGGTATTTGATGGAATTGTTAATTAGTATGGTTATGGCATTGAGGCAATGATTATTACTCCTCAAGACACTCATTTTCCATTTACAACTAGGTTGACTTTCAAGTGTACGAAAACATGGTTGAATATGAAGCCTGCATTATGGGGCTTGAAGAGGCCATTAATCTTAGGATGAAATATCTTGACATTTATGGAGATTCAAGTTTGGTTGTGAATCAAGTCAAAGGTGACTAGGAGACAAATCAACCCGGTTTGATACCATATAGATTTTATGCGGGGAGGATTTCAACTTTCTTTCCAAAGGTTGAGTCTCATCATATCCCTCGAGATGAAAATCGGATGGCAAATGCTCTTGCAACGTTGGCTTCAATAATTGTAGTGAAGTTATGGAATGAAGTTCCTAATTTGACTGTGATGCGTCTTGATAATTATAGTGAAGTTATGGAATGAAGTTCCTAATTTGACTGTGATGCGTCTTGATAGGGCAACTCATGTGTTTGCTGTTGAAGAAGTTAAAGATGAGAAGCAATAGTATTTTGATATCAAGTGTTTTCTCCAAAGTCATATTTACCCGTCTGGGGCATCTTTAAAAGATAAAAAGACTTTGAGGAGATTAGCTGGCAACTTCTACCTATATGGTGATGTGCTTTACAAAAGAAACTTCGATATGGTTTTGCTCAGATGCGTGGATAGACACGTAGTAGACCTGTTGATGACCGAAGTCCATGAAGGTTCCTTTGGTACTCATTCCAATGGACATGCTATGGCCAAGAAGATGTTGACAGCAGGTTACTATTGGCTGACAATGGAATCTGGCTGTTGCAAGTTTGTGAAGAAATGCCACAAGTGTCAAATATATGCATATAAGATTCATGTTCCTATGACACTGTTGAATGTCATTTCCTCTCCATGGCCCTTCTCCATGTGGGGAGTTGATATGATTGGCATGATTAAGCCTAAAGCTTCGAACGGACATCGCTTTATTTTGGTGGCTATTGATTACTTCACAAAGTGGGTTGAGGCGGCATCGTATGCGAATGTAACCAAGCAAGTTATTGTGAGGTTTATCAAGAATCAAATTATATGTCGGTATGGTGTGCCAAGTGAGATCATTACTGATTATGGATCGAACTTGAATAACAATATGGTGGAATCTCTTTGCAAATATTTCACGATTGCAAATTATAATTCTTCTCCCTACAAACCTAAGATGAATGGGGTTGTTGAAGTTGCAAATAAGAATATCAAGAAGATCCTTCAGAAAATGATCGTGACCTACAAGGATTGGCATGAGATGCTCCCATTTGCTTTGCACGGGTATCATACATCCATCCGCACTTCAATAGGGGCAACCCCTTTCTCACTTGTTTATGGTATGGAAGTTGTGCTCCCAGTAAAGGTTGAGATCCCATCATTACGGGTTTTGATGGAAGCCAGGTTGACAGAAGCTGAATGGTGCCAGACCCGATATGACCATCTGAATTTGATTGAAGAGAAGAGAATGAAGAAAGCTTTTGATAAGAAGGTCAGGCCTCGTGTATTCAGAGAAGGTGACTTTGTGCTCAAGAAGATTTTATCTTTCAAACCTGATGTTAGGGGCAAATGGAGTCTTAACTATAAAGGCCCATATGTTGTTAATAGAGCCTTTTTAGACGGTGCTTTAATTCTTACAAGTATGGACGGTGAGGAGTTCACTCCTCCTGTGAATGTCAATACAGTCAAGAAATACTCCGCCTAAAAATAAAAGAAGAGCTCGCTAAGTTGAAAACCCAAAAGGGAGACTTAGGCAAAAATGAGGGTCTCAGTGGATTAAAAACCCGAAAGGGCGATCCATGCAAAAAGCAGAGACACGAAACAAAAAAATATATCCTGATAGATTGAATACCCCACCTTGGGGAAATTTATATAAAAATTAGGGATTATGGCAAGTAACTACACTCGGTTGATCTCCGGTCTTGAGCAAATTAGACAACTCAGATTCATCATTCTCAACCGAAGCCAAGAGCATAGTGAATATTAAAGTCGGTATAAGGAATACTGATCATTGTATTCAATATAGCCCTTTTCCATGTAAATTACCATTTTTCAACTTTTGTAAAGATCTATGGAGTCTTGTCATTTACAAACTATCATTCTATTAAATAAAGTTGAGCTTTTTATCCAATTGTTTCTACTCTTGTTTATTATTCAGTTAATTAGAATTGAATTTTTATCATAATTTTGAAATTTTGAAATAATAAAAATCATTTTTTTAGAATAATAAAAGAAATTACTTTTAAAAGAAATCAATTTCATTAAGAAATATCAACAGCAGTCTGGGAACAGGTAAGTCTTTAAAGTGCGAGACATCGTTGGTCTTCCCTAAGCAGTTGGTTTGGTCACTCCCCCCCCCCCCCCGCCCCCCGCCAAAGACAAGTTAGTTTCCCAACTGAGTGGTAATCGTCTCCCTACTTAAGTTGTAGGCGCATATTCTCAACGATTTGCATAAATCCAGCACCGAATTTTGATTCCCTCAGATCGCCAGAAGAGTTCACTCTTGATCCCCGTCAGCACTGATTCTTGAGTAGTATCCTTGGTCCTCTGCTAGGTTGTCTCCCATTCAGTATGGTGTTGACCTAAAATTCCCCGCAGAATTGATGAATCAGATCCTTAGCAAATCTTTTCTTTTTCCTCAGCAGGATTTGAGATGATCAGAGATGGATGATTTATGTTCATCTCTAACTTTTTCTCCAGTTGATGCCTACACCCTGTCCAGATTAGTCGAGTGTTGTGGCGATGATTTAGATCAATGAAATTTGTATCCTTTGTGATTGTTTTGTCAGCATAATCATCCATCATATATAGATATACATTCATACATCAGATATTTCATTATGCATGCTTTTGCATTTGATTCTTTATTTTATGATCCTCTGCCATGTTGACATTATTCTTCCCCATGAAGATTTGGTGCGTTTGTCCTCCCTCAATTATAGAGTGTTAGCCCTTTAAGAAGAAAGGATTTAACCTTCCTTATTCCCCACTGAGTTATTTCCTCGTGGATGACTATTATTTCAGCTTTCTCCCCAGTTGATTATCTGGATGGAACCGTTCCACCTGAGTTGTATCCTCACCGAGTCGAGTCTTTGTTTGACCGTTTCTTTCTAGCTCTTACCTAGCTAGATGCTTTGGTTCCTAGAAAGTCTATTATCCAATAACCGGTAATATTCTTCTCGATTTGCGAGTACCTTACTCTTACCCAATACCCGGTAAAATTAATCTACTTCCTTATTTTTTCCCTAGCGAATTCGTTTTACGTTTTCCAGAGAGTTAATCCTTGATATGTTCATCCTAACCGATGACGAATTTTCTCCTCTTTGTGGTTTTCTACCCAGTAAAAAGGTAGTTATAATCCCTATTTCATTTCTCAGAGAGTTAATCCTTGATATGTTCATCCTAATCGACAACGAATTTTCTCCTCTTTGCGGTCTTCTGCCTAGTAACCGGCAGTTATAAATCCTACTTTCCCCTACTGAGTTTATCCTTTATATGTTCATCCTAACCGATGATGAATATTCTCTTTTCGGTATTCTATCCAGTAATTGATAGATATAATTCCTACTATTCTCCAGCAAGTCTATTCTTAATATGTTCATCTTAACTGATGACAAATATTCTTCCTTTGAGTCTATCCTTGATATGTTCACTTTAATTAGTGACGGATTTTCTCTTTCCTTGGTCTCCTGCCCAGTAGCCTGTAGTTGTAAATCCTTTTTTATATTTTTCCCCAGCAGGTTGTTCTTACCTAGTAACCGGTAACGAATACACCTCCTATTCATCAACGAGTCATCCTTGATATGTTTACCCTAACCGGTAACGGATGTCTCTCTGTCAAATTTATGTTATCCTCCTACCCAGTAACCGGTAATGGATAATATACTTCTGGTACTCCTGTGTTGAAGTTCATTCTTCCTCGGTTGAGTTTGGGTGTGTATTTCCTCAGCGAAGTCGCCATCTCCCTATTTGATTCGAGTATTTCAGTTGTGTTCTGATATCCCCATTCCTTCTGCAGATTTTCTTCTATGTCCCCGACCGAGTCCTTCCATTGATTTATTTTCATGGAATCCCTTTTGTGTCTCAAGCAGTTTTCAAGTCGTAGCCTGGCCTACGCATAACTTTTTCCCCCAGAGTCTTTGTCTCCCTAGTGAGTTTTCCTTATGGAATGCAGTATGCTCCTATGGACTTTCAATCTCTCTAGATTCTTTTCCTTTGTGGCAATATTTTCTCCACAAAGATTATTTCTCACATTCATATCATATGCATCATGAGGTCTCTTAGGGACCAAAATTTGTTTCTATATGTTGTTATTTAAGTCCATTCTATTAAGTCGATACGGTAATTTTAACCTTCATCTCCTCAGCTAGAATATCCTTAAATAGGGGCAGTTGTAAGACCCTAGTTTTGACCTTAACATCCCTCATGATATCGCCTCATATGCATTAGCATTGGGATCACACATTGGCATTCTCCTTCCCCCCCATTTCACTGGGTTTGCATTGGGAGAGACCACCGAGCACTTTTGATTATATCATACCTTGTTTTTCATTATTTACTAACCAAAATACCAAAAATATGTCAATGTATAGTTTCTTACTTTTGTAGGTAGTGTGTGTGCTCACCCATGCTCTATCAAGCTTATATCTAGGGTTTGAGACCCCCAGTGCAAGGAGTACAATCAATAAATGGTTCACATTGGTACTAAGAATCATATATGGATTCCCATGAAATTCACATGTCATTTTGATCAAGAAATCATCTAGAATTTGGAGTTTGTTTGCCTTGAAACCCTAATTCATCTGGGTATCTTGTGTAACTTCTTCAACAAGTTTCTTTAATAATTGATCAAATATTTCAAGGTATACTTCATATTACATCAACCTACACATATATCATCCTCCATGAGTCCCAAAAGTCAAGATAATGTCAAGTTAGCAAGTTGGTTCGTGGTGGTTGACCAAGGAAAGTCAACTAGTCAAAACTAGGGTTCCCTAGACCCTATATTCTACAATGTTTGTCATATGAAAATGACTTCAAGATAAACATTACTCAAAGTGACATTGTAAACAACTTTCATGTTAAGGTCAAGAGCTAGTTTTGCTTGTAAAGTTATTTTTTATGGTGAAAGATTATAGGTCATTTTGTCTGAACCCTAGTTTGGAGGTCAAATTCCCAAGACCATAACTTGCTCAATTTTTATGATATGAAAGCATTTTAAATTCCATTATCAAATTCAAGATGTCTAATTCGACTTTTATGTTTGGAGGAAGTTCAAATTCAACTTTCAGATGCATGTGCCAAGAGGAAACATTATAGGTCACTCTTGACCAATGCCATTGAACAAGTGATTTTCCTCAACTTCTAAAATGCATAACTCCTTCATTACAAATCCAAATGAGGTCAAATTTGTGACCAAATTTTAGAGTTTTGAAAGAGCTACAACCTTTAAGAATAAACGTTTCTCATTTGAAGTCCATAGAAAACATTATTCAAGGTGGAAGAAGTGAACATTTGACTTGGGACTTACAAAATTTTCAAATATGTTTGATTTCCCAAACTTCCACCTCAAATTTCATCATGATACAAGCTTAAAATGGAAAAGTGTTTAACATGAAAGTTGTTCCCCTTGATCTCACCTTTATAAAAAGTCTAATAATATCTCAATTGGATCAAAATTCAGCAACCTGTGCATGGCTCCATTATGGGAAGTGTTTTGGCAAGATATGGATTCAAATGATCATTCTTCTTTGTGTGCTTCCACATGATGATTTCAGTACACTTTGTACACGAATTAGAGTTTGATTAAATTTGTACTTAGGCCCAAATCATTGCCCATGCACCCAGGCAAGGAGGTTTCTAAATTTGGCCAAATTTCAAGTGGTGCAAAAATCAAAATCATTGCCTATTTAAACATGCTCAAGGCTTCAGAATCAACATCACCACCATGCCCAAGCTTTGCTAGACTAATCCAAACTCTCACTACCATAGAATTTCTGAAGGTTTCTCTTGAAATTGACCTTGAACTTCATCTTCTCTTTGGAAGTTCAAACTCCAGAAATTCACTTCCCTTTTCATCTCAATTGTTTTTTGCAAGCAAGAGGAAGAGAAAGCAAGCAAATCCAAATCAAGATCAAGTGAAATTGGATCATGAAATTCTGGTATCAGATATGAGATGTCGAAGGTAATGTCATGACACTAATATCTGAACAACAAGTGAAACATGAACAGAATAAAAACCAGGAAACAATTGAAAAACTACACAAGCAATTGTTAACCCAGTTCGGTGCAAACACACCTACGTCTGGGGGATACCAAGCCAGGAAGGAAATCCACTAAAAAGAATTAGTTCAAAGACACTCATTAAACAACTTCAAGTTACAGTCTTTTCACCTAATCTCTACCCGTGTGCTTTCTATCTAAGAACTCTTAGACATGAGACCCTACTCACTCCCCCTCAATCACAATAGTGATACTAGAACAAATACCAAAAAGAAAGAAGACACACTTCAAGGACACATACTTGATCTTGCTTAAAAGCTTCAATCAAGTAAACAAATACACTCATACTTCAAAGCTTAGAGTGGACAAATTACAACTCAAAAACTCAGTCCAATTAGACATCAACAAGATGGATGAATGGCTCACAATTCACAAACGCACACAAGACTAAAACCCTAATACTCACTCACTTCACCGTTCGTGTTTTCTATATATAAAAAGTGGTTTACATAGTCTTTAAATAGAAGCTTTCTAAATGGGCCTGGGCAGCATGAAACCCTAATTTTATTTATTACGTATTCCCTAAGAAATAGCAGTGAATAATTCCTTTTCGGGAAATAGAACACTCTGGATTTAAATAGAATTACTCCTTGAATAATACATGGAATCTCCACATAAGCACACAAAGACTTGCATGAAAAGTGCAACAACAAAATACATAACATTCACTCTGAATGTTCTGTATGCACATGTCATAACATCAGGTCTAACATCTTGAATAAATCCTGCACAACCATATCAAACAACCTGCAGAAAGCTGATATCACATGTCAAGACTACAAGCGTGACTTCTTGTGATAACACTAAGTTTTACTAAAACTGATGCCAATTCATATAACCAACAAACTCCCCCTTTGGCAAATTTTTCCTAAAATAAACAACAGATCACATGTTCACAAGAAATTAATCAGAGCATCAGTTTAGGAGCAGAAGAAAACATACACACATCACTAGCAAAAATAACAACTAGTAAACATACAAGCACATGCACATGCAACACTAACAAGAACCAACTAGCAAACATCAGGACACACAAGTGCTTGTACTCTCCCTCAAGTCAATGCAACCTCCAAGAACACAACATCCCCCCATTAAGCCAGTCCACAACAAGCAACAACCACATTGCTTCACACAAACAGAACATAGAGAATTCTCCCTCTGTACCAAATAAATAAACACCAGAATTCTCCCCCTGTATCAGACAAGCAGAGCCCCAACAATACTACAGAGCTAAGCTAAGATACTCACCTACATCTACAGCTACTTCTCCCCCTTTTTAGCCAAAAGAGACCAAAGAGACAAAATAAATGTCTATCTAGTCATTAACAGAAATACCAGAAGTTAAAGAGTTACATCACCAAGTACATACACAGTAGGTAATGGGGTTATGGGGGTAGTGTGTGAAGATGGAATAGATGGTATTTCCAATACAAGGTAATGATTTACCATAATGGGGGCACTTTATTTTAGGAAAATAGACTATAGAGTACTTTTTCCATTCCATATTAATTGCTACAAATTTTCATAAATGCAAATCCCTAATCTCCCTCTCAAGAATTCAAATTGATTTTCATCCAAGGCCTTTGTAAAAATATCAGCTAACTGCATCTCAGTAGCAACATGCTCTAAGGCTACAATCTTACCCTTCACAAGTTCTCTAAAAAAATGGTGACGAATATCAATATATTTGGTCCTATTGTGCTGAATAGGGTTCTTTTAGATGTTTATAGCACTCAGGTTGTCACAGTACAATGTCATGACATCTTGTGTGACATTGTATTCAGTCAGCATTTGTTTCATCCACACCAGTTGAGAATAACTACTTCCATATGCTATGTATCCAGCTTTAGTAGTGGACAAAGAAACACAATTTTGCTTCTTACTAAACCATGATATTAGATTGTTCCCCAAGAAGAAACATCCTCTTGATGTGCTTTTCCTATCATCAGCACTTCCAGCCCAATCAGCATCACAGTAGCCAGATAGCACAAAATCAGATCCATGAGTGTATAGCATCCCATAGTCATAAGTGCCATTGACATATTTCAGGATCCTTTTCACTTGGTTTATATGGTTCACCTTTGGTTCAGCTTGATATCTAGCACATACACCTACAGCAAAAGCAATGTCAGGTATGCTTGTTGTAAGATATACCAGACTCTCTATTATGCTTCTGTAGAGACATTGATCCATACTGACCCCATTTTCATCTTTAGACAACTTCGGATGAGTAGGAGAAGGTGTCCTCTTGTGGCTTGCATTCACCATGCCAAACTTCTTAACTATATTCTTGGCATATTTACTTTGAGATAGAAAGGTAAAATCTTCCATCTGCTTGACTTGCAGGCCAAGAAAATAAGTTAGTTCTCCAACAAGACTCATCTCAAATTTAGACTTCATTTGTTCAACAAAATTTTGAACCATCTTACTTGACATCCCACCAAACACAATATCATCCACATAGATCTGAGCAATCATGAGCTTTCCTCCTTCATCTTTGATAAATAAAGTCTTATCAATGTCTCCCTTTCTGTATCCATTATCAATGAGAAACATTGTGAGTCTCTCATACCATGCTCTAGGAGCTTGTTTCAACCCATAAAGAGCTTTCCTCAACTTATACACATGTTTTGGAAGGTTGGATCTTTGAATCTCTTTGGTTGTTCAACATTTACTTCCTCATTCAAGTAACCATTTAAGAAGGCACTTTTCACATCCATTTGGAACCGTTTAAACTTCAGAATACATGTCACTCCTAGCAATAATCTAATGGACTCCAGGAGAGCTACAAGTGCAAATGTTTCATCAAAGTCAACTCCTTCAACTTGAGTGTATCCTTGAGCTACTAACCTTTCTTTATTCCTAGTAACCACACCTTTTCATCAGAATTATTCTTGTATACCCACTTTGTTCCAATAACATTTATTCCTTCAGGTCTTGGAACCAAATCTCATACTTCATTTCTCTTGAATTGGCCTAACTCTTCCTGCAAGGCATTGATCAAGAATTCATCAGTTAAAGCTTCTTTAACATTCTTACGCTTAATCTTTGACACAAAACAGGCATGTGAGATCAAAGATATCCTATAATGAGATCTTTAGGATGATCCTTCTGAATTCTGATAGAGGGCCCCTTATTTACTTCATCAGCTTCAAGTTCTGCCTAGGTGGACTCACTCTCACTACTTTTATCAGAAGGTTCAACTAGGGCATCATTCAGAAATGTTTCAACATCGTCTGTGACATCAGTCTCTTGATCATCAACAACAACATTGATAGATTCCATTATAACTTTAGTTCTGGAATTAAAGGGTCTGTTGTTTGTTGAGTAGCCCAGAAATATTCCTTCATCACTCTTGGGGTCCATTTTCCTTCTTTGTGCACGATCAGCCAGGATATAGCATTTACTGCCAAACACATGGAAGTATTTGACAGTAGGTCTTTTTCCCTTCCAGACTTCATATAAAGTGGTTGAGGTCCCTTTTCTCAAGGTTGCTCTGTTGTGAACATAACAAGCAGTGTTCATAGCTTCAACCCAAAAGTGGTAAGGCAACTTATTAGCATGAACCATAGCTCTAGAAGATTCTTGGAGAGTTCTATTTTTCCTTTCCACCACACCATTTTGCTGAGGGGTATTGGGAGAAGAGAATTCATGTCCAATCCCTTTAGATGAACAAAAATCAGCAAATTTATTGTTTTCAAATTCTTTCCCATGATCACTTCTGATTCTGATAACATGAATCTCTCTTTCTCTTTGAAGTCTTTGGCAAAGGTCTTTGAACAAATCAAACACATCAGATTTTTCCCTTATAAAATTCACCCAGGTATATCTGGAGAAGTCATGCACCACAACATAAGCATACCTTTTTCCACCAAGACTTTCCACCTACATAGGCCCCATCAAGTCCATGTGGAGAAGTTCCAGCACTTTAGATGTGGTGTCATGTTTGATCTTCTGATGGGACATCTTTGTCTGCTTTCCAATCTGACATTCACCACATACTCTTCCTTCTTCAATCTTTAATTTTGGGATTCCTCTGACAGCTTCAATAGATATGATCTTCTTCATCCCTTTAAGATGCAGATGACCCAGTTTTTGATGCCATAGTTTCACTTCTTCTTCTTTAGCTAGAGCACATATTGATGAATAGCTAGTTTCTTGAGGAATCCACATGTAGCAGTTGTCCTTATATCTGACTCATCTCATGATCACTTCATTTTTTGCATTAGTAACCAAGCATTCAGTTTTTGTGAAGTTCACATTGAGACCTTGATCACATAGTTGACTGATACTGATCAGGTTTACAGTCAATGCTTTATCAAGTAACGCATTATCAAGGTTAGGAACTCCAGAGCAGTTTAGCTTTCCAATCCCTTTGATTTCACCCTTTTCTCCATCACCAAAAGTTACATAGTCGGTGACATGAGATTGGAGGTCAACCAACAGATTTTTGCTTCCAGTTATGTGTCTAGATCATCCACTGTCAAAGTACCAATCTTCTTTGGCTGAGACTCTGAAGGAAGTGTGAGCTATCATGTTAGTAGCATCAACCCTAGGAACCCACTGTTTTCTGTTAGAAGAGATTTGTTCTTTGGGTCTAGGTTGATGATTAGGACTGGAATAACCATACAACCTAAAGAAGAATGGTTTTATGTGACCAAATTTCCCATAGTAATTACATCTCCATCTTTGGTATTTTCCTTTTGAGTGATTATGTTGTCTTCCCTTGTGATGTTGAGACACCTGATGTTACATATTTGGTTTGCTATCAGAGGGACTACAATCAGGAGAAGATTCATTGAACCCAAGGCCAGTCATGTCTCCTGCCATCTTTCCAACCTGGAGGATTTTGTCTAAGGTGTCAGATCCACTGTTTAGCAATCTGACAGACTTAGTTATCTCATCCAGTTTGGAATTTAGGAACAAGGCTTCAATCTTCAAATTAGAAAAGGTTTCTAAGTGTTCTGTCTTTTCAACCTTTAGTTGGGTTATCAATTTCTTCTGATTCTCCATTTGTTGACACACTTCTTCACTTCTGAGGCACAACTTCCTGTAAGAAGTAGCTAATTCATCAAAGGTTAATTCATCATCATTGGAATCTTCATCAGGATCACATCTCCCAGTCAAGGCAATCACAAGATTGGCAGATTCTCCTTCTGTTTCACTTTTAGAGTCATCATTAGACCAAGTAACAACAAAACTCTTCTTCTGTTTCTTGAGATAGGTCCCACATTCAGCTCTAATGTGACCATACCATTCACATTCATGGCACTGCATTCCTTTACTCTGTTTCGATTTTTCTTCAGATCTTGTTCTTCTTCCAGCATCATTGGACCTACTGATGTCAAATGAGTTGTTCTTGACATTAGACTTTGACCTCAAGTCCATCCTCTTCAGGATTTTGTTGAGTTGTCTTCCAAGTAACACAAAGTCTTTTGACATACCTTCATCAGTATCCTGACTACTTTCTTCCTTTTTATCTTCAGTGTTGGACACAATGGTTATGCTTTTGACTTTCTTTTCAGATCCATCACTCATTCCTAACTCGTATGTTTCGAGGGATTCAATTAGCTCATCCACTCTCATCTTGCAGATATCTTGAGATTCTTCTATGGCTGTCACTTTCATGGCAAATCTTTTGGGAAGTGACCTGAGAATTTTCCTTACAAGCTTTTCATTTGACATCTTCTTACCTAGGGCACCTGAGGAATTAACAATCTCAAGAATATTCATATGGAAATCATGAATACTCTCATCTTCTTTCATCCTCAAATTTTTAAACTTGGTAGTAAGCAGCTGCAATCTAGACATCTTCACTGTAGAGGTACCTTAATGAGTGGTTTTGAGAATATCCCAAGCATCTTTATCCACCTCATAATTGTTCACCAGTGTAAAGATGTTCTTATTAATCCCATTGAATATATCATTCAATGCTTTAGAGTTTCCAAGACCTAGTTCTTCCTCTTCCTTGGTCCAATCTTCCTCAAGCTTCTTATCAGTTGTAACTTTTCCATCCTTAGTAATGAAAGGATGTTCCCAGTATGTTAGAACAACTTTCCAAGTCTTATTATCCAAACATTTCAAGAAGGCTACCATCCGAGGTTTCCAGTAATCATAGTTAGATCCATCTAGAATTGGTGGTCTTTTTACAGATCCTCCGTCTCTGTCTATAAACGTTACTCAAAGTGACATTGTAAACAACTTTCATGTTAAGGTCAAGAGCTAGTTTTGCTTGTAAAGTTATTTTTTATGGTGAAAGATTATAGGTCATTTTGTCTGAACCCTAGTTTGGAGGTCAAATTCCCAAGACCATAACTTGCTCAATTTTTATGATATGAAAGCATTTTAAATTCCATTATCAAATTCAAGATGTCTAATTCGACTTTTATGTTTGGAGGAAGTTCAAATTCAACTTTCAGATGCATGTGCCAAGAGGAAACATTATAGGTCACTCTTGACCAATGCCATTGAACAAGTGATTTTCCTCAACTTCTAAAATGCATAACTCCTTCATTACAAATCCAAATGAGGTCAAATTTGTGACCAAATTTAAGAGTTTTGAAAGAGCTACAACCTTTAAGAATAAACGTTTCTCATTTGAAGTCCATAGAAAACATTATTCAAGGTGGAAGAAGTGAACATTTGACTTGGGACTTACAAAATTTTCAAATATGTTTGATTTCCCAAACTTCCACCTCAAATTTCATCATGATACAAGCTTAAAATGGAAAAGTGTTTAACATGAAAGTTGTTCCCCTTGATCTCACCTTTATAAAAAGTCTAATATTATCTCATTTGGATCAAAATTCAGCAACCTGTGCATGGCTCCATTATGGGAAGTGTTTTGGCAAGATATGGATTCAAATGATCATTCTTCTTTGTGTGCTTCCACATGATGATTTCAGTACACTTTGTACACGAATTAGAGTTTGATTAACCCAAATCATTGCCCATGCACCCATGCAAGGAGGTTTCTAAATTTGGCCAAATTTCAAGTGGTGCAAAAATCAAAATCATTGCCTATTTAAACATGCTCAAGGCTTCAGAATCAACATCACCACCATGCCCAAGCTTTGCTAGACTAATCCAAACTCTCACTACCATAGAATTTCTGAAGGTTTCTCTTGAAATTGACCTTGAACTTCATCTTCTCTTTGGAAGTTCAAACTCCAGAAATTCACTTCCCTTTTCATCTCAATTGTTTTTTGCAAGCAAGAGGAAGAGAAAGCAAGCAAATCCAAATCAAGATCAAGTGAAATTGGATCATGAAATTCTGGTATCAGATATGAGATGTCGAAGGTAATGTCATGACACTAATATCTGAACAACAAGTGAAACATGAACAGAATAAAAACCAGGAAACAATTGAAAAACTACACAAGCAATTGTTAACCCAGTTCGGTGCAAACACACCTACGTCTGGGGGATACCAAGCCAGGAAGGAAATCCACTAAAAAGAATTAGTTCAAAGACACTCATTAAACAACTTCAAGTTACAGTCTTTTCACCTAATCTCTACCCGTGTGCTTTCTATCTAAGAACTCTTAGACATGAGACCCTACTCACTCCCCCTCAATCACAATAGTGATACTAGAACAAATACCAAAAAGAAAGAAGACACACTTCAAGGACACATACTTGATCTTGCTTAAAAGCTTCAATCAAGTAAACAAATACACTCATACTTCAAAGCTTAGAGTGGACAAATTACAACTCAAAAACTCAGTCTAATTAGACATCAACAAGATGGATGAATGGCTCACAATTCACAAACGCACACAAGACTAAAACCCTAATACTCACTCACTTCACCGTTCGTGTTTTCTATATATAAAAAGTGGTTTACATAGTCTTTAAATAGAAGCTTTCTAAATGGGCCTGGGCAGCATGAAAACCTAATTTTATTTATTACGTATTCCCTAAGATATAGCAGTGAATAATTCCTTTTCGGGAAATAGAACACTCTAGATTTAAATAGAATTAATCCTTGAATAATACATGGAATCTCCACATAAGCACACAGAGACTTGCATGAAAAGTGCAACAACAAAATACATAACATTCACTCTGAATGATCTGTATGCACATGTCATAACATCAGGTCTAACATCTTGAATAAATCCTGCACAACCATATCAAACAACCTGCAGAAAGCTGATATCACATGTCAAGACTACAAGCATGACTTCTTGTGATAACACTAAGTTTTACTAAAACTAATGCCAATTCATATAACCAACAAACTCCCCCTTTGGAAAATTTTGCCTAAAATAAACAACAGATCACATGTTCACAAGAAATTAATCAGAGCATCAGTTTAGGAGCAGAAGAAAACATACACACATCACTAGCAAAAATAACAACTAGTAAACTTACTAGCACATGCACATGCAACACTAGCAAGAACCAACTAGCAAACATCAGGACACACAAGTGCTTGTACTCTCCCTTAAGTCAATGCAACCTCCAAGAACACAACATCCCCCCCTTAAGCCAGTCCACAACAAGCAACAACCACATTGCTTCACACAAACAGAACATAGAGAATTCTCCCTCTGTACCAAATAAATAAACACCAGAATTCTCCCCCTGTATCAGACAAGCAGAGCCCCAACAATACTACAGAGCTAAGCTAAGATACTCACCTACATCTACAGCTACTTCTCCCCCTTTTTAGCCAAAAGAGACCAAAGAGACAAAATAAATGTCTATCTAGTCATTAACAGAAATACCAGAAGTTAAAGAGTTACATCACCAAGTACATACACAATAGGTAATGGGGTTATGGGGGTAGTGTGTGAAGATGGAATAGATGGTATTTCCAATACAAGGTAATGATTTACCATAATGGGGGCACTTTATTTTAAGAAAATAGACTATAGAGTACTTTTTCCATTCCATATTAATTGCTACAAATTTTCATAAATGCAAATCCCTAATCTCCCTCTCAAGAATTCAAATTGATTTTCATCCAAGGCCTTTGTAAAAATATCAGCTAACTGTATCTCAGTAGCAACATGCTCTAAGGCTACAATCTTACCCTTCACAAGTTCTCTAATAAAATGGTGACGAATATCAATATATTTGGTCCTATTGTGCTGAATAGGGTTCTTTTAGATGTTTATAGCACTCAGGTTGTCACAGTACAATGTCATGACATCTTGTGTGACATTGTATTCAGTCAGCATTTGTTTCATCCACACCAGTTGAGAACAACTACTTCCAGATGCTATGTATCCAGCTTCAGTAGTAGACAAAGAAACACAATTGTGCTTCTTACTAAACCATGATATTAGATTGTTCCCCAAGAAGAAACATCCTCTTGATGTGCTTTTCCTATCATCAGCACTTCCAGCCCAATCAGCATCACAATAGCCAGATAGCACAAAATCAGATCCATGAGTGTATAGCATCCCATAGTCATAAGTGCCATTGACATATTTTAGGATCCTTTTCACTTGGTTTATATGGTTCACCTTTGGTTCAGCTTGATATCTAGCACATACACCTACAACAAAAGCAATGTCAGGTATGCTTGTTGTAAGATATACCAGACTCTCGATCATGCTTCTGAGGAGACTTTGATCCATACTGACACCATTTTCATCTTTAGACAACTTCAGATGAGTAGGAGCAGGTGTCCTCTTGTGGCTTGCATTCTCCATGCCAAACTTCTTAACTATATTCTTGGCATATTTACTTTGAGATAGAAAGGTAAAATCTTCCATCTGCTTGACTTGCAGGCCAAGAAAATAAGTTAGTTCTCCAACAAGACTCATCTCAAATTTAGACTTCATTTGTTCAACAAAATTTTGAGCCATCTTACTTGACATCCCATCAAACACAATATCATCCACATAGATCTGAGCAATCATGAGCTTTCCTCCTTCATCTTTGATAAATAAAGTCTTATCAATGTCTCCCTTTCTGTATCCATTATCAATGAGAAACATTGTGAGTCTCTCATACCAAGCTCTAGGAGCTTGTTTCAACCCATAAAGAGCTTTCCTCAACTTATACACATGTTTTGTAAGGTTGGATGTTTGAATCTCTTTGGTTGTTCAACATTTACTTCCTCATTCAAGTAACCATTTAAGAAGGCACTTTTCACATCCATTTGGAACCGTTTAAACTTCAGAATACATGTCACTCCTAGCAATAATCTAATGGACTCCAGGAGAGCTACAAGTGCAAATTTTTCATCAAAGTCAACTCCTTCAACTTGAGTGTATCCTTGAGCTACTAACCTTTCTTTTTTCCTAGTAACCACACCTTTTCATCAGAATTATTCTTGTATACCCACTTTGTTCCAATAACATTTATTCCTTCAGGTCTTGGAACCAAATCTCATACTTCATTTCTCTTGAATTGGCCTAACTCTTCCTGCAAGGCATTGATCAAGAATTCATCAGTTAAAGCTTCTTTAACATTCTTACGCTTAATCTTTGACACAAAACAGGCATGTGAGATCAAAGATATCCTATAATGAGATCTTTAGGATGACCCTTCTGAATTCTAATAGAGGGTCCCTTATTTACTTCATCAGCTTCAAGTTCTGCCTAGGTGGACTCACTCTCACTACTTTTATCAGAAGGTTCAACTAGGGCATCATTCAGAAATGTTTCAACATCGTCTGTGACATCAGTCTCTTGATCATCAATAACAACATTGATAGATTCCATCATAACTTTAGTTCTGGAATTAAAGGGTCTGTTGTTTGTTGAGTAGCCCAGAAATATTCCTTCATCACTCTTGGGGTCCATTTTCCTTATTTGTGCACGATCAGCCAGGATATAGCATTTACTGCCAAACACATGGAAGTATTTGACAGTAGGTCTTTTTCCCTTCCAGACTTCATATAAAGTGGTTGAGGTCCTTTTTCTCAAGGTTGCTCTGTTGTGAACATAACAAGCAGTGTTCATAGCTTCAACCCAAAAGTGGTAAGGCAACTTATTAGCATGAACCATAGCTCTAGAAGATTCTTGGAGAGTTCTATTTTTCCTTTCCACCACACCATTTTGCTGAGGGGTAATGGGAGAAGAGAATTCATGTCCAATCCCTTTAGATGAACAAAAATCAGCAAACTTATTGTTTTCAAATTCTTTCCCATGATCACTTCTGATTCTGATAACATGAATCTCTCTTTCTCTTTGAAGTCTTTGGCAAAGGTCTTTGAACAAATCAAACACATCAGATTTTTCCCTTATAAAATTCACCCAGGTATATCTGGAGAAGTCATGCACCACAACATAAGCATACCTTTTTCCACCAAGACTTTCCACCTACATAGGCCCCATCAAGTCCATGTGGAGAAGTTCCAGCACTTTAGATGTGGTGTCATGTTTGATCTTCTGATGGGACATCTTTGTCTGCTTTCCAATCTGACATTCACCACATACTCTTCCTTCTTCAATCTTTAATTTTGGGATTCCTCTGACAGCTTCAATAGATATGATCTTCTTCATCCCTTTAAGATGCAGATGACCCAGTTTTTGATGCCATAGTTTCCCTTCTTCTTCTTTAGCTAGAGCACATATTGATGAATAGCTAGTTTCTTGAGGAATCCACATGTAGCAGTTGTCCTTATATCTGACTCATCTCATGATCACTTCATTTTTTGCATTAGTAACCAAGCATTCAGTTTTTGTGAAGTTCACATTGAGACCTTGATCACATAGTTGACTGATACTGATCAGAATTACAGTCAATCCTTTAACAAGTAACACATTATCAAGGTTAGGAACTCCAGAGCAGTTTAGCTTTCCAATCCCTTTGATTTCACCCTTTTCTCCATCACCAAAAGTTACATAGTCGGTGACATGAGATTGTAGGTCAACCAACAGATTTTTGCTTCCAGTTATGTGTCTAGATCATCCACTGTCAAAGTACCAATCTTCTTTGGCTGAGACTCTGAAGGAAGTGTGAGCTATCATGTTAGTAGCACCAACCCTAGGAACCCACTGTTTTCTGTTAGAAGAGATGTGTTCTTTGGGTCTAGGTTGATGATTAGGACTGGAATAACCATACAACCTAAAGAAGAATGGTTTTATGTGACCAAATTTCCCATAGTAATTACATCTCCATCTTTGGTATTTTCCTTTTGAGTGATTATGTTGTCTTCCCTTGTGATGTTGAGACACCTGATGTTACATATTTGGTTTGCTATCAGAGGGACTACAATCAGGAGAAGATTCATTGAACCCAAGGCCAGTCATGTCTCCTGCCATCTTTCCAACCTGGAGGATTTTGTCTAAGATGTCAGATCCACTGTTTAGCATTCTGACAGACTTAGTTATCTCATCCAGTTTGGAATTTAGGAACAAGGCTTCAATCTTCAAATTAGAAAAGGTTTCTAAGTGTTCTGTCTTTTCAACCTTTAGTTGGGTTATCAGTTTCTTCTGATTCTCCACTTGTTGACACACTTCTTCACTTCTGAGACACAGCTTCCTGTAAGAAGTAGCTAATTCATCAAAGGTTAATTCATCATCATTGGAATCTTCATCAGGATCACATCTCCCAGTCAAGGCAATCACAAGATTGGCAGATTCTCCTTCTGTTTCACTTTTAGAGTCATCATTAGACCAAGTAACAACAAAACTCTTCTTCTGTTTCTTGAGATAGGTCCCACATTCAGCTCTAATGTGACCATACCATTCACATTCATGGCACTGCATTCCTTTACTCTGTTTCGATTTTTCTTCAGATCTTGTTCTTCTTCCAGCATCATTGGACCTACTGATGTCAAATGAGTTGTTCCTGACATTAGACTTTGACCTCAAGTCCATCCTCTTCAGGATTTTGTTGAGTTGTCTTCCAAGTAACACAAAGTCATTTGACATACCTTCATCAGTATCCTGACTACTTTCTTCCTTTTTATCTTCAGTGTTGGACACAATGGTTATGCTTTTGACTTTCTTTTCAGATCCATCACTCATTCCTAACTCGTATGTTTCGAGGGATCCAATTAGCTCATCCACTCTCATCTTGCAGATATCTTGAGATTCTTCTATGGCTGTCACTTTCATGGAAAATCTTTTGGGAAGTGACCTGAGAATTTTCCTTACAAGCTTTTCATTTGACATCTTCTTACCTAGGGCACCTGAGGAATTAACAATCTCAAGAATATTCATATGGAAATCATGAATACTCTCATTTTCTTTCATCCTCAAATTTTTAAACTTGGTAGTAAGCAGTTGCAATCTAGACATCTTCACTGTAGAGGTACCTTAATGAGTGGTTTTGAGAATATCCCAAGCATCTTTATCCACCTCATAATTGTTCACCAGTCTAAAGATGTTCTTATTAATCCCATTGAATATATCATTCAATGCTTTAGAGTTTCCAAGACCTAGTTCTTCCTCTTCCTTGGTCCAATCTTCCTCAGGCTTCTTATCAGTTGTAACTTTTCCATCCTTAGTAATGAAAGGATGTTCCCAGTATGTTAGAACAACTTTCCAAGTCTTATTATCCAAACATTTCAAGAAGGCTACCATCCGAGGTTTCCAGTAATCATAGTTAGATCCATCTAGAATTGGTGGTCTTTTTACAGATCCTCCGTCTCTGTCCATAATACTAGAAAGTAACATCCAAAGATCTCACCCAGAACCAGAGCAGGATGCCTGCTCTGATTGTTGGTGTAAGCCCTAGAGGCCAATACTTTTGGTACTTGTATCGAATTATTTATTAATAATAAAAAGGCTTTTTCTTTATTATGGTTGTTTAATAAAGTCCCTAGAATAGATAGTCCGTTTAATGTATCAAGTGTGACTTGATCATGAGAGCACATTAAACATAGGGACATTATTGTTAAAGTATCCGTAGTCGAGCTTTATTGTGAATTGGATAACATTAAAGTATGAAGACTATTATGTTTGTTGATTGATGATCATGTCTCATGGATCATGGATAAAGAGTTATCAAGTCTTAAACATAGGTATGAATATTAAGAGAAATATTTATACCAGATTGACCCGCTATGAGAATACTATATAGAAAGTTATGCAAAGTGTCATAAGTTATTCTCATGGTGATAATGATGTAGGCCACTCTTCGACCTGAAACCACTATGGACCCTAGATGTAGAGTCGAGTACTTTGTTGCTGATCCAACGTTGTCCGTAACTGGATAACCATAAAGAGAGTTGATGGGTACTCCACAAAGCATGCTGAGGGACATGAGTGTCCTATATGGAATTTGCCCATCCTGCGTAACAGGATAAATGTCTATGGGCCCAATATTGAATTGTACAAGGATGACACGGTCTATACCTTGTGTTCAATATAGACATAAAGGCAAAAGGGTAATTATACACATAATTATTATCACATGAGGTTTTGTCAGATCACATGACATTTTCGTGTCTTGGGTAGCAGTGATGTGTTGCTAGATACCGCTCACTGTTTATTATGTTAAATGCGTGATTTAATATAATTGTCAACATCGTGAAAACCTACAGAGTCACACACAAAAGACGGATTGATGAGAAATAGAGTAACTAAGGAACACCATAAGGTACGGTGCACTTAAGTGGAAGACGAAATATGGTAAGGTACCGAATACTTAAGTGATTTTGGCATATTATGAGATATGGGCCATAATACACTTAAGTGGGATTTTTAGCTTGAAGCCTACACAAGTGGTTCTATAAATAGAACCCTTGGGTAGAAGCATTGTCACTCAGACTAACACTCAAGTGAAGACTTGGAATTTCGTTTCCCTCTCTCTCTCTCACTCAAAGCCTTCATTCGTACCAGCTAGCACTGAGATTGAAGGAATCCGTTCGTGTGGACTGAGTAGAGACGTTGTCATCGTTCAACGTTCGTGATCGCCACAAAAGGTAACGATTCTATCACTGATCATGCCCATTCGTAAGGATCACTAAATGTAGAAATTTTTAAATTCCGCTGCGCCTTGGATGGCAATTCTACTTCAGTGGTATCAGAGCCACTTACGAAACCATGAATCTGATAACTGTTTTTGTTCTGTATTAATATGATTAAAGACAGGATGAATCAAAGATTAAATTAAGATCGATCAAGTTATATATATGATATATGTAATCCTGATGCAAAATACATTATATATGATATAGTGTTCTCGTTTCGTTCATTCAAACACTCTATGGTTGTTTTCCTTTGAGCGATCAATGGTCATTTGCTTCTTGATTCGACATTAGTATGGTGAAGCAATAACATTTTGATCAATCATACTGAATCAACAATCGAGATGTGTTTGACGGTGTAAAATTGGTGCATCAGGGTTAGTGACGGCACAAGGGTTGTGTTGTCAGAGAGTTATGCGATTGGGGTTGTGACTGCACAAGAGTTGTGCTTTCTAAACACTTTTCCGAACAGTGTTAACCGGTTAACGCATATGGTTAACCGGTTAACGCAATACGAAATAAAATTTTAAGAGATTTTCAAACAGTGTTAACCGGTTAACGCATTTGGTTAACCGGTTAACACAAGATAGAAAACAGTTTTCCAAGAGATTTTCAAACAGTGTTAATCGGTTAACGTATTTGGTTAACCGGTTAACGCAAGGCAAAATTCACCCGTTCGGCTAAATCAGTGCTTTAAAGTATCAAGTGTTGATGCGAAAACGACGTCGATTTTAAATGAACCACCGTCCGCTGACCGGGCAGCGGAACACCCGTTCCCACTGACCGGGCAGCGGACCCCGGGCTAACTCTGTGTAGTGTGATCGGTCGTCGAAATTTAATTTGGTTTTAATTAATTAAAAGAATTAATAATAATAATAAAGTGTTTATTATTGTCTTGTGGTGATCGGTTATGCCCTTAGTTTTCCTTTATTTTGTTTTGGGTTTTAAAATACGACCTGCGTGTCGTGCCTCTCTTTTAATCTCCCAAATGTAACTTCTTTTCTCATCTCACTCCCTCGTATGTAAAAAGAGTTTCTTTTATGTAATGTAATGATATGAAGAAAGCAAAGAAGTTAATGCCAAAGGAGGATAACCTTGAAGATCTTGCTTGGAGAAGCTTAGATCGTTGTTAAGTTAGCTTAGGTTCTCTCATTGGCTTGGGAGAACAATTGCGCTAGGGGCCATAACTGTTTCATTATGTATGTATGTATGTTGATGCATGTGAATGTATGTTGATGCATGTGAGAGACGGTTTATATGATAAACAAGCCGGTGAGATCATAAAAATTGTAATTCCCTTAAATTAAATATTAAGTTTATGCTTTCCAAGTTTTAACACTCATCAAGACTAGTAATGGATAATGTAGGTTTCGCCTACGCGAGGTGCATGTTCTATATTAGTAAGGTGCGATGGGATAATTGTAATACCCACTTGTTAAAACAATGGGTCAAACTTAACTAAACTAATTATAATAACATTATATATGTTTAGAAGCAAGAGTTGGGAATGATCCATATGATGGATTGGAATAAGGAGTTATTCACCCAACTGAAATTTTCGAGAGTTGTATGAGATACAATTGGAAGGAGTTCCTACCTAAATAACCTAGTTTTGTGTAATCCGCCTACGCAGACTTAGAACGAAGTGAAATATGGATCTCGACCCACTAGAAAATCTTCCAACGGGATTTTCCGAATCAAATGATGAGGGTCATTTGTTTTGAGTAAAATAGTGGGAGCATATTTAATTAAAGGCCTAATTAAATATGTCAATGATACTTATATTTTCATTAATCCTTGTGTATATTACCATGACAACAAACACCTCTAACAACATCTTGCGATCAACCCTTGACAAGGAAAAATTGTCTGGGACAAATTTCCTAGATTGGTACCGAAACCTGAGGATTATCCTCAAACATGATAAAGGAAAAGGCAAGGAAGTTGCCAAACCCAAATCCAAACCCACTATTGCTGCTTTAAAGCCTAGTGGAGGCATAGAAAAAGAAGGCACCTGCTTCCATTGCGGTAAGACCGGACACTGGAAGAGGAACTGCCCAAAGAACCTGGAAGATTGGAAGAATGGAGTAGAGACTCCAACTTCAGGTATTTTTGTTATTGAAATTAATTTATCTACTTCTGCATCATAGGGATTTAGACACTGGATGCGGTTCTCACATTTGTACAAATGTGCAAGGACTAAAAAGGAGTAGAAAATTGGCAAAAGGTGAAGTCGACCTACGAGTTAGTAATGGAGAAAAAGTTGTTGCCTTAGCCGTAGGAACTTATGAATTGACTTTACCTAGTGGTTTAATAATTCAGTTAGAGAACTGTTATTATGTACCTGCAATTAGAAGGAATATTATTTTCGTTTCTTGTTTGGACAAGTCTGGTTTTTCATTCATAATAAAGAACAATTGTTGCTCAATTTATTTTAATGATATATTCTTTGCTACTGCACAAATGAACAATGAACTATATTTCCTTGATCTTGAAATGCCTATTTACAACATTAATACTAAAAGGATGAAACCTAATGAGTTAAATCCAACATACCTCTGGCATTGTCGATTAGGCCACATAAATGAGAAACGCATTTCCAAACTCCATAAAGATGGACTCTTGGACTCTTTTGATTATGAATCATATGAGACATGCAGATCTTGTTTAATTGGAAAGATGACAAACTCTCCATTCACAGGAAAGGGTGAAAGAGCTAATGATCTTTTGGCCCTCATACATACTGATGTATGTGGACCACTGAACATACCAGCCAGAGGAGGTTTTCAATACTTCATCACATTTACTGATGATTTCAGTAGATATGGTTATGTGTATTTAATGAAACACAAATCAGAGTCCTTTGAAAAGTTCAAGGAATTCAAGAATGAAGTACAAAACCAACTAGGAAAGAATATTAAAACTCTTCGATCAGATCGAGGTGGTGAGTATTTAAGTCTAGAGTTTGATGACCATCTAAAAGAGTGTGGGATCCTATCCCAACTTACTCTTCCTGGAACACCCCAATGGAATGGTGTATCTGAGAGGAGAAATCGAACCCTGTTAGACATGGTCCGATCCATGATGAGTCACGCCGATCTTCCAAACTCCTTTTGGGGACATGCACAATTGACAACAGCTTACACACTTAACCGTGTTCCATCCAAAAAGGTTGAGAAGACACCATATGAGATATGGAGTGGTAAGAAACCACATATGTCTTACATGAAGATTTGGGGTTGCGAAGTTTATGTGAAATGATAAATTTCAACTAAGCTTGAGCCCAAATATGACAAATGCTTATTTGTGGGGTACCCTAAAGAAACAAGAGGATATTATTTCTGCAATCCTTCTGAGGGCAAAGTGTTTGTCGCTCGAACTACAGTTTTCCTAGAAAAGGATTTTATTTCCAAAGGAATCAGTGGGAGGAAAGTAGAACTTGAAGAAATTCAAGAATCACAAAGCATCGATAAACCTATGGAGGAATTAGAGCAGGAAACACAAGTTGTTGTGGAAGAGAAACCTGCTCAAGTAGAACAAGACCAGCGTAGGTCAGGCAGGATACGCATCTACCTGAGAGATATGGATATCTCATAACAAATCAAGGTGATGTATTACTCATGGATCAAGATGAACCTGTGACTTACAAAGAGGCCATAACTGGTCCCGAGTCTGAGAAGTGGCTAGAAGCCATGAAATCTGAAATGGATTCCATGTACACAAACCATGTTTGGACCTTGGTAGAGCCTCCTGTAGGGGTTAACCCTATAGGATGCAAGTGGGTCTTCAAAAAGAAGACTGACATGGATGGAAAGGTACATACCTATAAGGCAAGACTGGTTGCAAAAGGATATAAACAAATTCATGGGGTTGACTATGATGAAACCTTTTCACCAGTTGCAATGCTTAAATCTGTTCGGATTTTACTTACTATCGCTGCATATCATGATTATGAAATATGGCAGATGGATGTCAAAACTGGTTTCCTTAATGGGAATCTTCTTGAGGATGTGTACATGACACAGCCTGAAGGATTTGACATACCAGAAGAAGGCCAAAAGATATGTAAGCTATAAAGATCAATCTGTGGATTGAAGCAAGCTTCCAGAAGCTGGAATCTTCGTTTTGATGAAACGGTAAAACAATATGGATTCATCAAGAACGAAGATGAGCCTTGTGTCTACAAGAAGGTTAGTGGGAGCATGAACATTTTCCTTGTATTATATGTAGATGACATATTACTCATTGGAAACGATGTCCCTACCCTGCAACAAGTAAAGACTTGGTTGGGGAAATGCTTTTCTATGAAGGACCTAGGTGAAGCAGCCTATATATTAGGAATCAGAATCTATAGAGATAGATCACAAAAACTGCTTGGCCTAAGTCAGAGTACATACATAGACAAAGTGCTGAGACGCTTTAATATGCATGATTCCAAGAAAGGATTCATACCTATGCAACATGGCATGTGTATATCAAAAACACAATCCCCTTCAACTAAGGAAGAAAGGGATCGCATGAATAAGATTCCATATGCATCTGCAATAGGATCTATCATGTATGCCATGTTATGTACTCGACCAGATGTCTCGTATGCTTTAAGTGCAACGAGTAGGTACCAATTTGATCCTGGTGATGCCCAATGGGTAGTCCGTAGAATAGATAGTCCGTTTAATGTATCAAGTGTGACTTGATCATGAGAGCATATTAAACATAGGGACATTATTCTTAAAGTATCCGTAGTCGAGCTTTATTGTGAAGTGGGATAACATTAAAGCATTACGACTATTATGTTTGTAGATTGATGATCACATCTCATGGATCATGGATAAAGAGTTATCAAGTCTTAAACATAGGTATGAATATTAAGAGAAATATTTATACCGGATTGACCCGCTATGAGAATACTATATAGAAAGTTATGCAAAGTGTCATAAGTTATTCTCATGGTGATAATGGTGTATGCCACTCTTCGACCTGAAACCACTATGGACCCTAGATGTAGAGTCGAGTACTTTGTTGTTGATCCAACGTTTTCTGTAACTAGATAACCATAAAGACAATTGATGGGTACTCCACAAAGCATGCTAAGGGACATGAGTGTCCTAGATGGAATTTGCCCATCCTGCGTAACAGGATAAATGTCTATGGGCCCAATATTGAACTGGACAAGGATGACACGGTTTATACCTTGTGTTCAATATAGACATAAGGGCAAAGCGGTGATTATACACATAATTATTATCACATGAGGTTTTGTCAGATCACATGACATTTTCGTGTCTTGGGTAGCAGTGATGTGTTGCTAGATACCGCTCACTGTTTATTATGTTAAATGCGTGATTTAATATGATTGTCAACGTCGCGAAAACCCCCAGGGTCACACACAAAGGACGGATTGATGAGAAATAGAGTAACTCAGGAACACTGTAAGGTACGGTGCACTTAAGTGGAAGACGAAATATGGTAAGGTACCAAATACTTAAGTGATTTTGGCATATTATGAGATATGGGTCAAAATACACTTAAGTGGGCTTTTTAGCTTGAAGCCCACACAAGTGGTTCTATAAATAGAACCCTTGGGTAGAAGCATTGTCACTTAGACTAACACTTAAGTGAAGACTTGCAATTTCATTTCCCTCTCTCTCTCACTCAAAGCCTTCATTCCTACCAGCTAGCACTGAGATTGAAGGAATCTGTTCGTGTGGACTGAGTAGAGACGTTATCATCGTTCAACGTTCGTGATCGCCACAAGAGGTAACGATTCTATCACTGATCATGCCCATTCGTAAGGATCACTAAATGGAGAAATTTTTAAATTCCGTTGCGCCTTGGATGGCAATTATCCTTCACTGATACCAATTGAAATTCTGGTATTAGATAAGAGATATCGAATGTAATGTCACGACACCAATATCTGAACAACAAGTGAAATATGAACAAAATAAAAGCTAGGAAACAATTGAAAAACGACACAAGCAATTGTTAACCCAGTTCGGTGAAAACAGCCTACGTCTGGGGGCTAGCAAGCCAGGAAGGAAATCCACTAAACATAATAAGTTCAAAGACTCTAAGCAAACAACTTCAAGTTACAGTCTTTTAACCTAATCTCTATTCGTGTGATTTTTATCTAAGAACACTTAGACATGAGACCCTACTCACTCCCCCTCAATCACATCAGTGATACTAGAACAAATACCAAAAACAAAGAAGACACACTTCAAGGACACACACTTGATCTTGCTTAAAAGCATCAATCAAGTAAACAAATACACTCGTACTTCAAAGCTTAGAGTGGACAAATTACAACTCAAAAACTCAGTCCAATTCACACATCAACAAAATGGATGAATGGCTCACAATTCACAAACGCACACAAGACCAAAACCCTAATACTCACTCACTTCACCGTTCATGTTTTCTATATATAAAACAGGGTTTACATAGTCTTTAAATAGAATCTTTTGAAATGGGCCTAGGCAGCATGAAACCCTAATTTTATTTATTGCATATTCCTTAAGAAATAACAGCGAATCATTCCTTTTCGGGAAACAGAATACTCCGGCTTTAAATATAATTACTCCTTGAATAATGCATGCAATCTCCACATAAGCACACAAAGACTTGCATGAAAAGCGCAACAACAAAACACATAACATTCAGACTGAATGTTCTGTATGCACATGTAGTAACGTTGGGTCTAACATCTTGAATAAATCCTACACAACCATATCAAACAACCTGCAGAAAGCTGATATCACATGTTAAGATTACAAGCGTGACATCTTGTGATAACACTAAGTTTTATCAAAATTGATGCCAATTCATAGAACCAATAGATCAACTCGAAGGTGATTTTTCAGAAAGTTTACCTCTTCGATTCTCTCTCAATTCCTCACCATTCATTATGATTTTTGGTTGTCTGAAGTCTTATGAATGTAGGCAAGAAGATTGATTTGCTTTGAGGTTAAATCGAAGTAACCCAGCTCATGATCCTCAAAATTCAAAGCCCTGTATCTTTTAATATACTTGGAATTAGAGAAAATTTAGGCCAAATTCGTGCTCCTGAGCATTTTTCCTTCAAATTAGTGTATTCAATTTTCATTTTTCATGAAGTTGAGCTTGAACTAGACCGGTGGTGATCACTGAAGAAGATGACCGGAGCTAGGGCTCCGATGGTGTGTTGGCATTGCCCAGACCATCTGATCTTGGTTCCACGTTTTAATCAGGACCCTTGCTTTTGATTACCACGTGTGTGGCGCTTTAACTCAAGTCCACCATGGATAGCACGCGTGTCGCCATCAGATCTGCCACCTCAATTAATGAGGGAGATCTGATGGCCCCTGATTTTTCATATTCTCTTATTTTTTTCATTTAATCCATTTATTTTGAATAATTCATGTTAATTTCATCTTTAAATATTTTCCTTTTTCATTTTCTAAATTAAAAAGTATTTTTTGGATTAATTTTGATATTTTTCATGAATTAATTGTTTTTGTGTATATTATTAATTGTTTAAAAATACTTCTGACTTTTCAAAAGTTATTGGTGTTTTGAAGAGGTTTTAGACTTTGACCAAACTAAATTTTACTTAAATGCATTTTTAATTTGATTTTTAATTGATTAATTGTATAGAAATTATGTTGAGCTATTTTTATTGACTTGCGATGTTTGACTATGTGTTTGGGCCTTGGACAAGGTTGATTTGGCTTTTGTTGAGTTAAAATTGAAATTCTGGTGTAGTCAGTATTCAGATGTTCTACGTCAAGTCATGACATCTGATCTAACATTGTACCTATTACAGCAAGACAGTTATTACACTCTGTACTAATGTGCACCTTTTCACAGTGTCACGACCTCTCCTTCTATGTCATCCTAGAATGGAGGAACACCCAGTTATGTGCACCTTATCATTCACTTCTGTTGTTTTCCATCCAACAATTTAGCATATGCAGTCAGGAGTGAATGTCACGACATTCCGTTTGACACCCAAGTCCAGAACCATATGCTAAGTCTGCTTGGTTCCTGAAAACAGACTGTGCTAAATTTGCTGTACTGTAAAAGACCAACCAGTCTCTGCATCAGTATCAGCTTACTGGAAGAACTGTCAAGACATCCAGTTTGACAGTTTCACAATGATCTTTTGGCCAGGTCTGTTGTGCTTTTGAACTCCAGACTTCACTACATACTGAACTGAAATCATCAGCTTATTAAACAGTATGTGCTGTTGTTGATGAATGTCAAAACATTCTGATTGACATTCCAACAGAAGGCTATGTATCAGGTCTGCTATTATCTTGATGAACAGACTGGAATACATGCTTAGTTATGGCAGACATGATTATATCATACAGAAGGAAAACAAACACAGGAAATTGTTAACCCAGTTCAGTCCAACATGACCTACATCTGGGGGCTACCAAGCCAGGAAGAAGATCCACTATTAGTAGTATCAATTCAGAGTTAAACTCACCCGTTTACAACTCATCACTTAATCCCTACCCAATGCAATCTATACCTAGGAACTCCTAGATAGAAACCTCCAGTTTCCATTCCTATCACTACAAATACAATGTAATGTTACCACACCTTGAACTTGCTTCACAGCTTCATTCAAGAACAAAATCACTCTTGCCTACAGGCTTCGAGTTACAAAATTCTCAGCTTTTACCACTGAGAAACATATGGTAACCTTCCCACAGATTGGGAGGTTTACCTCACACACACCCCTAAATTTTCATTCTAAGAGGCTTACAAAAACTAGATTACAATCAGCTATTTATAACCTAATCACCCAACTGGATTTGGGCCTTCAGAAAATTGCAGCAGACTTGTTCTTTGCTGTTGCAACTTCAGCAGAAAAATTCTGCTACAAACAAGGTCTTCAAGTTCCTAAATTCTCTCCATATATATCTCCATATTTAGAGCCTATATATATTCTGATTTAGTCTTCAAGACCTCCACAAGGGAGTTAGGATATTCACCAGATATCCTTGCTGATCCCATGACATATACTGAATTAATTAATTCAGTTTCCTACACATGTGCAATGTCACAGACCTGATGTCGTGACATCGTACATGACATGTTGGTCCAGATGTTGAATTTCTTCAACCCAACATATTAAAACAACAGAGATGATTACATTATTTGTTTTCTAAAATTAATGCCAATCCTAAGGAATCAACAATCTCCCCCTTTGGCAAATTTTAGCTAAAACAAATAAACAATACACTGGACAAAACATCCCAATTTGGGAATGCTCTTCATCTCCGTCATTGGCTCCACCACCACAAACACCAAAGTTGGTGTACATGGGGAAGAAGAGGGATAATACTCAGTTGTACCAGAACCCTTCCCCTCAACCGGAGAGCTTCCAGAAGAATATGTAATGCTGAGTACATAGACAATGTAACTCAGATCACAAGGCACAACTGTCTTCTTAACTCAGATCACAAGACACAAGTGGAAACCCCAGTTGGTGGATTTTGTGCCTGATGCCAACTTCTGTTTGCTGCCACATCCACAGTTGGCTTGCTTTTGGTACATCCTCAATCCCAGGACTATATTTCTCTCCCCCTTTTTAGCTAAACATTTGTAAAGGCACCCTTCACAAAACTAGATCCAGGCGCAGCTTGCCCAAACCTTAACATACCCCATGATTCTGAGAATGGAGTGTTTTTCGTGAGAGAGGAAGAGGGCTGTTGCATCCTTTAAATAGTCCAGCCTGTGCCTAGGAGTTTCCGGTAGAAATAAATGCTTGGTCAAGATGCATTTATTTTTGCTGAGAAACAGTCAGAGAATCACCAACAAAATCTCAGACTATCTTTGAATACCTTTTATAGCTCTTGACTGTTTCTTTTCCAAAACAGCCGTTCCAGTGCATGGAGACCATTCCATATATGCAGTCAGACACGTTGCACGCGATGTCTTAACATTCCTGCATTCAGCCAGTATTCAACAGCCAACTTCTGTCATACCTCCAGTAGATACTTGACACCTAGCACTGCTACAGCCAACTTTTCACACTTCAGTTGATGGTTACTCCCCCTGTACCACACAGCTGTAGCCATCAGGCTTATTCTGGTTTATCAGACTTAGCCACATCACCCTCATAATTCCTAATGACTTTTAGATTCAGAAGGAATTAACAGCAATGTCCAGGGCAATGTCATGACTTCCGGTCAGACATTCTTCTGCTCACTCAGCCTTGACATACATCACAGCATCCTGATAACTACCTAGTCATCTGAGAACACATAGACCACAAGCTTGGTGATTGCTTGCAGCACAAAGGCACAACTCCCCCTGTCATGGACAACCTACTCTCTTGGAGGTCACACATATCCAACATGGTTGGACCTTCACCTTCTTCCTGATTCAAAAAGAACTCAACCCACTTGATGAATGGAAAACATAAGACTCATCTTCATGTCTTCAAGAGCGCACCCTCTGTTCAACCCTCTTGGTTGAACACATCCACACCCTGTGTCAATCTCTCTTCTAACCAGAACAGAAAGCCACCTCACAAAATGTTCTAACATTCGTTAGGACATCCTTCACACATAACAGGGAACACCATCTGACAGTCTTCAGATATCACTGAGTCACCAGCTTGATCAAGAAGAATCCAGACATAAATTGGGACATATACCTTTTCATCCCATTACATGAGATAATCTTCCATAGATGGCTCAGAACTCCTACCACAAGCTCCAAGGGATGAATAGAAAACACCTCCTTTTGTCTTCAACTTAATACTTTTCTGCTCAAAAGTAATTTGTCTCAGACTTTCCTCAAGAATAATCAGCTGCCTTATGTTGATTATCTTGATTCTTCGAACTCACTTCTGAGATAGACCAACTGCCACTTGATGATTACCTCCTTCATGAATTCTCATATGAAAAGGTCAAATGCTGCTTTTTGACCTCCCCAAGTTTATCAGACTTCTCCCTAAGATATTCTGACCTCTCAAGTGAGACTAGAACTTCAAGATTTTGAAGTATCCAATCTACAACCCTGTAGACCTTTCTATCTCAAGTTGATGTGCCACATCACCAACTAAGGGTCTGATGTTGAACCAAATGTCACAACATTGTGTTTTGACATCTAGCTGTTGAATTCAGCTCCTTCTTCTGCCACTTGAAAGAACTTCCTCCCTTCACAGAACAAGAGTTCCATGTTCTCATAGACTTGATTGTGGAACCAAGTTTGAGTAAACAACCTCCATCTTGCTGGTTTGCAGTTAAGTCATCCAAGCTCACACCTTGATGAATCCCTGCTTCTTCTCCAAAGACATCAAACACTCTGATGTATGAGTCTTCAGAAGGACCAGTTAGACACTAACCCTTCAGCTCTACCAAGGATTTCACATCCTAAGGCAAGGCTGTTTCCATGATGTCAAGATTGCTGCCACTTGTTCTTGACTCCACAGTGTGCATAAGCTAATGCACTTCCTTACCTAGATCAGAAATAAACTGATCCAAGTAACCACCATCAAGACTATGATGTCTTCTTCTTCTTGTACATACCAAGGCTGAATCAAGTTTCTTGCCAGGAAACCTTTTCAGAGATCATATGCTTTTGCTGCCACCAAAGAGATAGATCCTACGCCAATGTACTATCCTTCCTGTGATTCTGCACAGGGTCTTGAAGAAGTGATGTTCCAACATCTTTAAGAACATCCGTTATCTTGAGCTCCAAGGATAATCAATTAAATACTTGTACTTGACACAAGTAGCCATTGATCTTAAATCCTTTCCCAATTATCCTTTCAGATACTTCCACCATAAGAGTGCTTTGAGGATACTCTTCTAGGGTCAACAACTTCTGCTTGCAAGCACCTTAATAGTCTTGAGACTCTTTCCAGATTAGATTCACCCTTAGGAATGAGAGAGATGAATCCTTCCTCACAAATGTGTCACACAACAGCCAACCAGAACCCATGTGACACAGGTCAACAGCCAACCAGACCCTAGGCTGACCAAACGTGAGGAGGTTCACCAAAACTCCCCCTCAAATTAACAATCATGGAAACTCCACACCAATATCCATGCATTGTACACAAATGTCTCAACATGACATCCACCATCCCTTACCAGTGGCAACTAACTCCTCCAATCACACCAATCAGACTTCAGCTGACCATAAGTACTAGTGAGACACACAACACCAGTCGATAGTAGATATGCATTGCCAGAGCATATTACCTCAACCAACCTCTGAATCTTCATATTCTCACTCCTAGTAAGAACTGCCACTTCTGAACGTGGTGTTTGAATATCAAGATTCATGGTTCCAACCCCCTTAAATGATATCACAATCAGGTTACCCCATTATTGACTGCTAACATCCAGGAGACTTGTCTTCCGATACACCATAGTACTTCAGGGAACAACTATCCAATCCTGATCAAACTGCAGGAAGATGCCTAACAGCAGGAGATTGCACAATGTCACATCTCAACCAGCTCAACTTATAGGGATGACCTTCTTGAGCACACACACAGTTGACCCTGCTCTTGTCAACTTAGCACACACAGATGTCTCCTCTTCCAGGTCAGGAGTAGGTTCCAAACAGAATTATCCCTTTGTTTGAACCCTAAAAACATCTGCTCTTCAACCAGTAGCTGCATACTTGTTGAACACCATGTTCTAACATCACATAGAACATTGGTTCCACCTCCTTGGAACAACCCTTCCTTGAAGGTCTTCAAGGTCTTCATATACACTACTCAAGAGAGTAAGAGAATCAGTGATTAAGTGACTCTTACCATCCTGAAGTGAGAACGTCATGATGAGTGGACTTGAGGAGACTCAAGTATCTTTGACATCTTCAGTAGATTATGATGAGATCTTGAACACAGCAGCCTTTCATCCACATGAGGGAAAACTACATCAGAGTTTGAGTTTTGCCATGTATTATGCAGCGGAAATCATAATACAACTCAACCTATGAACACACACTTCACCAGATTGGCCTCCAAGACCATACCAGGTTTGAATGTGATTTAGTACTGGCACAGCTGTCTCACACACAGGCCAATTGCCAACCTCCAGAGACAGGTACACACCATTCCTGTCATGAACAGTCCATCCACCTACTTCAAGGGACCATTCAGGGAATTACAGAACCTTACACAGGTTCCAGCTTCAGTACTAACATAACTCCTTGCAAGATACCAGAAAGTATCACCCATGGATCTCATCCAGAAACAGAACAGGATGCCTGCTCTGATACCAATTGAAATTCTGGTGTAGTCAGTATTCAGATGTTCTACGTCAAGTCATGACATCTGATCTAACATTGTACCTATTACAGCAAGACAATTATTACACTCTGTACTGATGTGCACCTTTTCACAGTGTCACGACCTCTCCTTCTATGTCATCCTAGAATGGAGGAACACCTAGTTATGTGCACCTTATCATTCACTTCTGTTGTTTTCCATCCAACAATTTAGCATATGCAGTCAGGAGTGAATGTCACGACATTCCGTTTGACACCCAAGTCCAGAACCATATGCTAAGTCTGCTTGGTTCCTGAAAACAGACTGTGCTAAATTTGCTGTACTGTAAAAGACCAACCAGTCTCTGCATCAGTATCAGCTTACTGGAAGAACTGTCAAGACATCCAGTTTGACAGTTTCACAATGATCTTTTGGCCAGGTCTGTTGTGCTTTTGAACTCCAGACTTCACTACATACTGAACTGAAATCATCAGCTTATTAAACAGTATGTGCTATTGTTGATGAATGTCAAAACATTCTGATTGACATTCCAACAGAAGGCTATGTATCAGGTCTGCTATTATCTTGATGAACAGACTGGAATACATGCTTAGTTATGGCAGACATGATTATATCATACAGAAGGAAAACAAACACAGGAAATTGTTAACCCAGTTCAGTCCAACATGACCTACATCTGGGGGCTACCAAGCCAGGAAGAAGATCCACTATTAGTAGTATCAATTCAGAGTTAAACTCACCTGTTTACAACTCATCACTTAATCCCTACCCAATGCAATCTATACCTAGGAACTCCTAGATAGAAACCTCCAGTTTCCATTCCTATCACTACAAATACAATGTAATGTTACCACACCTTGAACTTGCTTCACAGCTTCATTCAAGAACAAAATCACTCTTGCCTACAGGCTTCGAGTTACAAAATTCTCAGCTTTTACCACTGAGAAACATATGGTAACCTTCCCACAGATTGGGAGGTTTACCTCACACACACCCCTAAATTTTCATTCTAAGAGGCTTACAAAAACTAGATTACAATCAGCTATTTATAACCTAATCACCCAACTGGATTTGGGCCTTCAGAAAATTGCAGCAGACTTGTTCTTTGCTGTTGCAACTTCAGCAGAAAAATTCTGCTACAAACAAGGTCTTCAAGTTCCTAAATTCTCTCCATATATATCTCCATATTTAGAGCCTATATATATTCTGATTTAGTCTTCAAGACCTCCACAAGGGAGTTAGGATATTCACCAGATATCCTTGCTGATCCCATGACATATACTGAATTAATTAATTCAGTTTCCTACACATGTGCGATGTCACAGACCTGATGTCGTGACATCGTACATGACATGTTGGTCCAGATGTTGAATTTCTTCAACCCAACATATTAAAACAACAGAGATGATTACATTATTTGTTTTCTAAAATTAATGTCAATCCTAAGGAATCAACAAAAATCATTGGATTTAGGGGATTGATGAAATGTACATTTCATCTCCCAAAATGAATGAATGATTTTAATTTGATAAAATTCCTCCCATGACCAATTTATGTTTCTCTCATTTCCCCTCCCTCTTCATCTTCAATCCCATTCTCTCCCATCCTTTTTATTGACCAATGAATTCTCAATATCCTAATGCTAATTGATTCATCAATAACCTTGTGTTAGATGAACCAATACAAGTATGGATGAGATAGGTCCATCCTTTTCATCTTTTCTTTTAGTGTGTGGTATGTTTTAGGAGTTTGGTTCATGATACCAAATCTCTAACATGCATTAGCACCTAAATTCTTATTGCCCGACCTCAGATAGTTGTAACTTCTATATAAGTCCAATTACGATTGCTTAACATAAAGCTAAATTTGACCCTAAAGGCATAGCATTCTAGTAAGTGAGATTGTAAGTCTCCCTTATTTCATAGTATTGTGTGGAAACTTGGCCTTTTTTCCTTCCTTTGGAAGATGTCATGGTTCAAGGATCCATGCTTCTGAATAGAGGGTTGAGTGTTCTCCAAAGAATGACTTTGACTAACACTAACATCTAATTAACTTTGACTAACACTAACTATTATTAACCTTGCTTTACTTTGAAGTCATTTACTTTATGCAATTTAAATTCAAGTCATTTACCATTTCATTTTTCACTTAACATACCATTTAAGTTGTTTATGTTTATGTCATTTTCACTTTGCTCATTTGAGCTATATATTGTGATTGTATATATTTGTTTGAATATTTTGTTTGTGTTTATGGTCTTAGGACATTAAAATACTTAATAAGCAACAAAAACCCTAAAACATGTTTATGTGGACTGTTGGATTTGATATGAACTTCTGGACTTAGAATTAGGCAACATTCCATGAGCAAAAGGACTTAGCCAATGCCCACATTTCTGAGACCAAGTTATTGTTATTTGAGCTTTCATCTGATGCAAGTATTAAGATCCCCTTGAATTCATCTGCTACATGGTCTTGGTGCAACTGTTACTTTGATCCTATGTCTAATATCTTCTTCTAAGTTGATCAAAGAGTATATCATCTGATACATGAGAAGACAAAGAAGATTGTTAGCTGTGAAGTTGCTTTCTTGGATGTGGCTATCTTTATTTGATTCCTTGATCTTCATGATGCTTGATATTACTAATTGCTTGCTGATTATTGCTTCATTCAAAGTCCAAAGGGGAAATGGGTTTTCTATATGACATTCTTGTCTATTGGATTGCATCCCATTGGTCAGATCTTTTCAACTCTTAACTTTTAATTTTATGCTTAGGATTAGTCTATTCATCTCCTCCCATTTCTTAAATTTCAAATCTCTCCCCCTTTTCAAAAACTCTCTTTTCTTGTGATTTTAAAACATAGACTTTATTACAAACTAGAAACCTTGGCCTTATGTCATTGTCTTTTCTAAACTCTTATCTTAAATCAAACTTGTAAATGAAATTAACAATATTGACTTGAAATTTCAAAAGACAAAAAGAACTAACACTCATTCAAACTTTTGGCCCCTTTATTCCTCTTTTAAACTCAAATTTTGATTAAAAGAAATCCAATTATTCTGAAATTGAGAGCACGAACTACGAGGTTTTGATCCTTCATTTTTATGTTGGTACGTAGGCACAAGTCCGATGGTCTTATCAAACACAAAAATATAATTAATAAATTCTTTTCTCATCCCCACACTCTATTTCATCAAACATATTTTATACCAAAAACACATGCATACATAAAAAGTGCTCCCTAGGAGTACCTATGACACTTTGGGTGCTAACACCTTCCCTCTATGTAACCAACCCCCTTACCTGTAATATCTGGCATTTTATTATTTTTGATTTGAAAACTTCTTATCTTTGGGTTTTGTTCATACTTTTCCCTTTTCATTTGGAAACAATAAAAGTGTGGTGGCGACTCTGGTTTTATTGACGTTAAGTTTATCCATAGCTTGATGGTCATGAATTTACCACTACACTAGGGATCGTTAGGATGCTATTTTCCTTTTCTCTTGTATTTGTATTTTGGCTTTTGAAATTGTACTCAGTGTAATCCTTCCAAATATTATGAAGAAAAATGAGATTTTATGGTCAATTCAATATGTTTTTATTAAAATATTTACAAAGAAGACTTTGTATTTTCCTTGAAAATAATAAAATAAAAAACATTGCATTCATGCATCGTTTGCATTTTATGTTTCTTGCATTCTAGCCCTTCCTCCAGGTGTCTCATGATTTTCATCTTTGTATCAGTCAAGTTGATGCATCAGTATAACACTCGCGTTAATTGTCAATGCAAGATGGATCGTTTGGAACAATAAAATTATGAACTCAAGGAAGAGTGTAGCACCTCAAATTTTCCCCCCTCATTCATGCATTCATTTTAGGTCATTTAACATTTCATATTGCATTTCATCATGTCAATCAAAATTGGTTCCAAGAGTTTATCTTCCAAGAAGCTTGGATATCATCCAAGTCACTTTGCGGGTTCTATCTGAATGATCAGTCAATACAAGGGAATGACTTGAGTTACTTCCAACATGTTCAAATGGGGTCTATTCATCATTCAACATATAACTCTTGAAGGAGAAAAAGTTTGTTCCTGAACTGTCATGCTCGCTAGGCGAGCAGAATGGTTCGCCTAGCGAGCCACCAGAGTATGACCTGTCATGCTCGCTAGGCGAGCAAATTCTTCGCTGGGCGAAGCCTACGCGTTTTAAAAATAAAAAAATAGAACTAAAAGTCATGGACCTGAATTGCACTCATTTTGAGCCCACAAATCCACAAAAATTAGAGTATAAATTCTAATTTCATTGGAACAAAAACCCTGGAGACTAGAAGAAGGGATTATTCTAACAGAATTCTAGAGAGCAAGCTAAGAGAATTCAGAGCAGCCTCCGGAGACACTGAAGAGAACTCATCTGCACAAAATCACCTCTACCAACTCCATCTCGTATAAACCCTAAGATTGTTCTGCAAACCCAGGGGTGCAATTCAATCTCAACCGATCTCTCCAATCAGGTTTGCCTTATTCCCATTACTTTACGCCTTCAATTTGAAATTTCTAAATGTATGAGGCATTACGGTTGCATTTGGAAGAGTAGGTGTCGTTAGGTTTTTTGCATTTGGGTTTAGATGTGCATGAATATGTAAAACAATGCCTTGAATGTTTAATCACTTCGTTTCTGAGACGAATACCATAGGGTTTGGGATTACTGAAATTGGACTGTTATCAAGGAAGAACCCAGAACCCGTAGGCATTCGCTAGCACCTTCGCTAGGCGAATCTGTAGCGAAGCTTCGCTAAGCCTTCGCTAAGCGAAGCAGTAGCGACCATGACAGTAGTTATTTTTTTTTCTGTTAGTTCTCTAATCTGTTTTGTGACATGTTTTTTGTTGCATCCGTACACTGTTTACCTGACACTGTCGTTGTTATGTTTCTTTTGTTTGGTGCAACTCTTGATTGCACCCCCATCTTGTTATTCTAACTTGTTTGTTGAGTTTTTGTGAGGGCTCATATGACTCCTGAAGAGATAGCTTGCTGGGTATTCCACTTTATTTGTGGTATACCATTTGGAGATTTATTCTAATTACTTTGCTGAATTTCTTTCTTTGATGGTATCAGCTTGAGAGATCTCTGGGTTTCTTGTTTCTTTAATCGCTGTTACTTCGAATCTTTATCCGTGTGGTAGATCTTTTGACCCCTTTTACATCTTTCCCGTATTTTACCGCTTTCTTAGCTGGAAGACCTCGATATGAGGCAATGTTTTTTGTGTGTTTATTTTTGTGCCCAAAGACCTCCAAGAAGAGGCACCAGTGCTAAAGACCTCCATGAAGAGGCAATTGACGGATAAAAGGGATTAGTAATCAATCCACCTTTCTGAATTCGCACTTTTTGTCATGAGCTCACCCTGTTCAGGGTTAAGAGCTATGAGGTCTTATCCTCATTACCCTTTTGATCTGCTCACCCAGACGTTCAATGCTAGTGGTTAAGAGCCCATTTGATTACCTTTCCATGGCTTGTTTGTCGAGGTTGATATGACCCCTCTTGACTAAAGCCCTACCCATGTATGTCTGAGCCCTCTTTGTTGGCGTGTTTACTCTATGCTATATGTTTTTTTGTATGGTGTGATCGTCTCCCCATAAGATTGCTAGACTTCGTATAGTATCTCGTCTGCATGTCAATTAAGGTAGCACGGTTCCTTCGTCTAGGACTTCCCTTTTGCCTGAGCATTCCTAAAACACAAACAAACTCATTGATTTTTCTTCTCCTAAGAACACGTTAACTCCTTCTACTACAGGTGAGTAAGTCTCCAAAGGCCGAGCATCTGGTAGATTGCGTAGTAACGTCGTTCATCTAAAAAACACAAAACAAACAAAAATAGGTTAGCCGAGCTACGGTGCTCTGATTCTCAATCCTTCTTGAGATACGTATGCAGCAGGGTAGGGCCTCTGCGAGCAATAACTCTTTCTTTTCCCTACTTTGATCTTCTCTCTTTCGCATTGCATATAGGAGTTTTTATACACACACTTTAGACATAATTAGCAAACGTGGATCCTGTGGAGTACCACAGACGTGAAGGGGTACGATAACCTTCCGTTCACGTAACCGGCCTCCTTACTCAGTTTTTCTTTGGTTCGAGACTTTGTTTTATTTGTTCCCTTTTGGTTATGCAGTACTACCCTTCCCTCCTCTTGGGATAAATGTACATAGCTGGCGACTCTACTCTTTTTTCCTCGCCGCCTCTTTTCGCGTTTGTACCTGGATTCGGGAAATCCTCGGGGAGCGACAGCTGGGGACTTTGCTGGGGACTTATTTTCCCTAGTGGGCCTTTCCTAGCATTTGTTTATTTATTGCCTATTGTGTTATTTATTTATTGCTTTGCATACTTATCTGCTTGCATTGCATCCTATGTGCGCTTTACTGTTTCATGCATACTGTGCTGGCTGTGTATCTGTTTCGCTGTTGGGTGGGAGTCACAAGAGGTAAAAGGCCCAATACACAGGCTATGAGTGAACTTTAGGACACCTAGGAATAGAGTGATTCATGGGAAGCGGGTGGTATGGAGCCACTTAGTGGAACATGGTATCACGAGCAGTTCAAATTCTGATGGGGTATTATTGTTGCATACACCTGGTGTGCATATGATGATATTCTTGAAAGGATTGTTTATCCTGCGTTTCTCTTGACCTTACCCTGGCCTAGATTACACCCGTGAGTGGGGCGGGAATGAATCATTTACAGGTACTGATGGTGACTTGTTCTGATGGTGACCGTGTCCTGTTGGTGACCTTTGTTTGGTTCTTGTTGGTGACCGTTGGTTCTAAAGTATGGGTTCTAAGTTGATGATTGTGTTCTATGGTTCTCGGTTCCGAATTCATGCTGAAGTTCTGATCCTATGACTTGTGATACACAGCCAACCAGTCATTGTTTCATCATTTTGCATCATAGCATGTTTATTTTCAAAAAAAATAATGCATAAAAAAAAAGAGTTAACCCGCATATGCATATCATTTTCCAGGTTTATTTAGGAGTCTGTTCACACCGAGAGATGGCTGCCATTCCAGAGTTGAAGAGGAAGACTTGCACCTACAGTTTTTACCGTGAGCGGTTGACATCCTTGGAAGAGTTAGGTAATCTCGTGACCGACCGTAATCAGAAAGTTTTTGATGATCAGTATGGGGATATCTTGGCATTGTTGAAGATGGTGGTTGACCCGGTACCTCTACAGACTCTCTTACAGTTCTATGATCCGGAGCTTCGTTTCTTTAATTTTCAGGACTACCAGCTAACTCCCACTCTTGATGAGTATTCCATCCTTATGAATGTCCAAATCCAAAATCGAGTACCTTTCCTGGATGTGCCAAAGGAGGTGGATTTCAAAGTTGTCGCTAAGGCTCTTTATTTGAGCATCAAGGAAGTAAGCGATAATTGGAAACCAAGCGGTGATGTTGTGGGCTTATCCTTGAAGTTCTTTGTAAGGATGGCTAAGGAAGAAGCAAAGAATGGAAATTGGGTAGCTTTCAACGCTCAGTTGGCTGTCATGATTTATGGAGTTATTTTGTTCCCTAGTATGCCTAGTTTCGTGGACCTGGCGGCAATCACTATTTTCATTGGAGGAAACCCGGTGCCTACCTTGTTAGCTGACACCTATTATGCGATACACAGCAGGCATGGTAAGTGTGGAGCTATCAGGTGTTGTCTCCCGTTGCTACTCAAGTGGTTCTTGTCTTTTCTACCAACCAATGGACCATTTGTGGATACTCAGAATACTCACAAATGGACTCAGAGGATCATGTCGCTCACATCTTATGATATCAAGAGGCAAGCTTATAGGATTGATGTGCGCAACGTTATTATGAGTTGTGGAGAGTTTCGCAATGTTCCACTCATAGGAACTAGGGGTTGCATCAACTACAACCCGGTTCTTTCTCTCCGTCAGTTGGGTTTTGTCATGAAGGAAAGGCCGCGAGATGTCGAGATAGCTGAAAGTGTGTACTTTGAGAAGCGGAGCGATCCTGCAATATTGGAGCAAGTAGGAAAAGCTTGGAAGAATATTGGTATAAAAGATGGATCTGTTTTAGGGAGGAAGTTTGCAATTGCTATGCCTGCTTACACTAAGTGGGTCAAGGAAAGAGTTGGTACTTTGTTGCTACCATATGACCGAACCATTACAGGAGCAACCGCCTTTGATCCTTTCTGAGAGTGTGCCTGCTAAGGATTACAAACAGGCCTTAATGGAGAATCGCCAGTTGAAATAAAAAGAACAAGAGATCCAAATGGAGCTTTACAAAGCAAAAGCTGATAGGCTGAATTTGGCTCATAAACTCAAAGGAGTGCAAGGTGAAAGTTCTAGTAGATCAAGAAACAAAAAGAGGTCCTATGATGAGATAGAAATAATGTTGGACGAAGAACACCATGAACGCTTGAGGATGCAAAAAGCGGAAGCCAATTACAAAAAGAAGATACAAGACTTGGAAAGACAGCTTAAGGACAAAGATGCTCAGTTGAAGAAAGAGGTAGATATGAGGCATGCAACAGAGAGCCAGCTCAGAGGAAGTGACATCCGTTCATCTCATTTCCTAGAGGAAGTTATTGAACTCAGGGTGCAACTGAAAGAGAAGCTCACCCCTCTACCTGAGTGTTCAGAGTGTGACCGATTGTTGGATCAGTGCCAGTATTTGAAGACTCTCAATCCTAAAGGACGACTTCCCTAGTTTGTCTTGTTTTGAGAATCACCTCCAGGATTGTTGGATGGGATTCCTTGTTCTACACTGATGAACTGAATCTTTGCTTGAACTATGTTCGTATGAACCTTATTTCTTATGTCTATGGATGAGGTTATTGATGTTTCACTTTTGCTTGCCGTCCAGTATATGTTGCTTCTTTGTTGTTTGTGTTCCGCTTACGAGTACAGGTTGCCATCTTTCAAAGATGGACGAGACTCTTGAATACCTGAGAAATGATAAAACATAGCATACGCATCATACGCATATCATTCTTGCATTATTACAGGTGTTCTTGAAGAGGATTTCTCATTTTTGTTCCCGTTTCAGACAGGATTGCTGAGTATCGTCCGCACCGTTATGCAACAAGGCAGAATCAACAGAAGATCATGGATCAATTTCAAGCAGATCTAGCAGAGATGAGGACCAACATGGCCCAATTCATGAGTATGATGCAAGGGGTAGTGCAAGGGCAAGAGGAATTCCGAGCCTTGGCCCAGAGACAAGAAACTGTGATTCCCCCTGTCGGTCAGAATCCGCCAGAAGGAACCCCTGTCAATGACACCGCTGCTGCTACCAACCCTGTCAACAACTATGCTACTGGTGACGAATTGCGTGGTATTAGAATCGATGGACAACCCCTCATTACAGAGGCTGCTAATGCTCGAGCGACACGTGCTCTAGTTCACCATCCTTCTCATTTGGTTGACAAGCAAGAAGATATGTTTACTATTCCCAGTGACGATGATGAATTTGGAAAGGCGGAAGAGAGAGTTAGAAAGGTTGACACCCTTGCTGAAAAGATTCGCGCCATGGAGAGCCAGAATTCTTTGGGCTTTGATGTTACTAACATGGGTTTAGTTGATGGGTTGAGGATCCCGTACAAGTTCAAAGCGCCATCTTTCGACAAGTACAATGGCACTTCTTGTCCCCGAACTCATGTACAAGCTTACTACCGGAAGATATCCGCTTATACTGATGATGAAAAATGTGGATGTACTTTTTCCAAGACAGCTTGTCTGGAGCCTCTTTGAATTTGTAAATGGACTTGAAAAAAGAATCTGTCATAAGCTGGAGAGAGTTAGGTGAAGCCTTTCTGAGGCAATACAAGCATAACCTGGACATGGCTCCGAGCAGAACCCAATTGTAGAGTTTGTTTCAAAAGACCGGTGAGAGTTTCAAGGAATACGCCCAAAGGTGGCGTGAACTAGCTGCGAGAGTACAACCTCTGATGTTGGAGAGAGAATTGACTGATATGTTCATTGGAACCCTGCAAGGTGTATTCATGGATCGTATGGGAAGTTGCCCATTTGGTAGTTTTTCGGATGTTGTGATTTGCGGGGAAAGAACTGAAAGTCTCATCAAAGCGGGAAAAATCCAAGGCCCTGGTTCTTCAAGTTCTTCAAGTGCTAAGAAACCATTCTCATGGGCACCCAGAAGGAGCGAGGGTGAGACAAATGCTATACATAATCAGAAAAATGGAAACAAAGGATAACAATACCGTCATGTTGCTGCTGTGACTATTCCAGCAACCCAACCTCAACAACAACCAAGAGGACAACCATAACAACAACAGCAACACCAATTCCAACCAAGACAAAGAATGCCAGAGCGTCATTTTAATCCGTTGCCAATGACTTATGCTGAATTACTCCCTGAACTGCTCAGGTTAAAGTTTGTTGAACTTCGCACTATGGCTCCATTAACAAGGATTCCCGCTGGTTATGATGTAAATGTCCGTTGTGATTTTCATTCTGGTGCGCTAGGGCACCACATCGAGAATTGTCGGGCTTTTCACCATAAAGTTCAAGATTTGATTGATGCCAAGACGATTAACTTTGCTCCTACTCCGAATGTGGTGAATAATCCTATGCCTCAGCATGGAGGGCCTAGAGTAAATAGTGTGGAAGATGGGGAAAATTTGAATTTGGTAATCAATATTAATGATGTTCAAACTTTGTTTTTTATAGTGAAAGAACGTCTGCTTAGAGGGGGAGTATTCCCGGGATATGACGAGAATTGTTCAGATTGTCGTAATCAGGAAAACGGTTGTGTGAAATTGAAAGAAGGTATCCAGGAATTGATGAATGAAGGTTGTTTACAGTTCGATCAAGTAGTGAAAGACCGTGAAGAGATATCGACTGTTACCATTTACTTTACACCGCCAGAAGGTCCTGCACGTGCTCCAAGAACTATTACTGCGCCTGTGACTATTGGTACTCCTGTGACCGTAGCTGCGCCCGTGACCATATCTGCTCCGGTGACTATTGGTGTTCCCGCGATTATTAATGCTCCAATAACTATCAGTACTCCTACTACCATTGTTGCTTCTAATGGAAGACTGTTTGAGAATAGTAGAGCAATTCCGTGGCAATATGACAATGCTGTTTACAGAAATAGAAGACCAGAGAATCAGACCAGATCCGCAGATAAGACTCCAATAATAGTTGGTTCGGCTGTGGGTAATGTGGGAGGACCCGGAGGATTTACGAGAAGTGGTCGTTTGTTTGCACCACAGGTTCCGAAGGATAACAATGCTGAGGCTCTTGCTAGAACAAAAGGAAAACAAGTTGTGGTTGAAGAAGAACCAGTGCGAAAGGAAGTGCCCGAGGGTTCTTTTGAGAAGGACGTGGAGGAATTTATGAGAATTATCAAGAAAAGTGATTACAAGGTCGTGGATCAGTTGAACCAGACACCATCAAAAATCTCTATTCTCTCTCTGCTGATGTGTTCTGAGGCACACCGTAATGCCTTGTTGAAAATGTTGAATATGGCTTATGTGCCTCAAGAGATTTCTGTTAACCAGCTTGAAGGTGTTATTGCAAATGTTGACACGAGACATGGTTTGGGATTCACGGATCTAGACTTGACACCTGAGGGTCGCAATCACAATAGAGCTCTGCCTATCACGATGGAATGCAAAGGCGCCGTTTTATCGCATGTTTTGGTTGATACCGGTTCTTCTTTGAATGTGCTGCCTTAAAAAGGCTCTGAGTAAGCTTGATGTCGAAGGGGTTGTTCTCACACCAAGTGATCTTGTTATCCGTGCTTTTGATGGATCCAAACAATCAGTTCTTGGTGAAGTCACGTTGCCTGTGAAGATCGGCCCGGAAGTGTTTAATATTGTCTTCTACGTGATGGGTATTCAACCAGTATATAGTTGTCTGTTGGGGCGTCCCTGGATTCATGGAGTCGGAGCAGTTTCTTCGACTCTTCACCAAAAGCTAAAATATGTGTGGGATGGTCAAGTTGTGACTGTGTGTGGCGAAGAGGACATCTTTGTGAGCCATTTATCCTCCTTCAAATATGTGGAGATGGATGGCGAAATTCATGAAACTCTATGTCAAGCTTTTGAGACTGTCAGTATTGAGAAGGTGGCTTTTGTTGAACAGAAGAAACCAAGTACCTCGATTGCGTCCTATAAACAAGCTCTGGAGGTCATTCATTCAGGTAACGCAGACGGTTGGGGCAAGGTGATTAATGTGCCCGTAAAAGAAGACATGTTTGGCATTGGTTATCAGCCTTTTCAATCATCAGAGTAGGGTGTCCAGAATCAAGGGCCGTGTACTTTCACAAGTGCTGGATTGATGAATCACGAGGATGTCTTTTCAACAGACAATGAAGATGGTGGCAATGATTGTGATATGGATAATTGGGTGCGCCTGTGTGCTCTAGGGGAGAAGATCAACAACTGGACCGCTGAAGAAATAGTCCAAGTTACTCTTCAGACAGAGTAATTTTCTTTTGTTTTTCATTTTGCATGAAAGCCCTACGCCATACCCGAGGCTTAGTGGTTCATTGTAGGGCCACATCATGTTTTGAATTTTCAATGATTATCATCAATAAAGGACGTTTTGCAATCAAATTTGTGCTCACTGTCTTTCTGTTTTTATTACTTTCGTTTTCAAAACAATAAAAATGGTAATGTTTTTTTCTTTTTGTGACTTCCTTGAACTCTTTTCTAAAATAAAGCATGAAACATCGTTCGTGCAGAGTTGATCTTGCGGTTTCCATTAGAAACAGTTTTGTTATGGCTCAGTATGACTTTGATAATCCCATTTACCAAGCCGAAGAGGAGAGTGAAGAAGATTGTGAACTCCCCAAAGAATTGTCCAGACTATTGAAACAGGAGGAAAGGGTCATTCAACCTCATCAGGAAGAGTTGGAAGTCATTAACCTTGGTACTGAGGACGCAAAGAAAGAGATCAAGATAGGGGCTGCTTTAGAGGAAAAGGTCAAGAGAGGGCTGATTGAAATGCTGCAAGAATATGTGGAAGTATTCGCATGGTCGTATCAAGATATGCCTGGTTTGGATACAGATATTGTGGTACACAGACTACCTCTCAGAGAAGATTGTCCTTCGGTAAAGCAGAAGCTTCGTAGAACTAGTCCTGATATGGCTGTCAAAATCAAAGAGGAGGTTCATAAACAGTTGGATGCAGGTTTTCTAGCAGTTACCAATTATCCCCCTTGGGTGGCCAACATCGTACCCGTGCCGAAGAAGGATGGTAAAGTCAGGATGTGTGTCGATTACCGAGATTTAAACATAGCCAGTCCGAAAGATGACTTCCCATTACCTCACATTGATGTATTGGTCGATAACACTGCTCAGTTCTCGGTTTTCTCTTTCATGGATGGATTTTCTGGCTATAATCAGATCAACATGGCGCCAGAAGACATGGAGAAGACGACATTCATTACACCTTGGGGCACGTTCTGTTATAAGGTAATGTCATTTGGGTTGAAGAACGCTGGTGCTACCTACCAAAGAGCTATGACGACTCTCTTTCATGACATGATGCATAAAGAGATTGAAGTGTACGTGGATGATATGATTGCGAAGTCTCAGACAGAAGAGGAGCACTTGGTAAACTTGCAAATGTTGTTTGAAAGATTGAGAAAGTTCAAACTGAGGCTGAATCCAAATAAGTGTACATTTGGAGTGAGATCTGGAAAGCTGTTAGGTTTCATTGTCAGTGAGAAAGGGATTGAGGTTGATCCAACGAAACTAAAAGCTATTCAAGAAATGCCTGAACCAAGAACGGAAAAGCAGGTTCATGGGTTTTTAGGGAGGCTGAATTACATTGTGCGGTTCATATCTCACCTAACAGCTACGTGCGAACCAATATTTAAATTGCTAAGAAAAGATCAAGCAATCTGGTGGAACAGTGATTGCCAAAAAGCTTTTGATAGGATAAAAGAATATTTGCAGAAACCTCCAATTCTTATACCTCCAGTTCCTGGGAGGCCTCTGATAATGTACCTTTCAGTAACAGAGAATTCGATGGGATGTGTATTGGGACAGCATGACGAGTCTGGTCGAAAAGAGCATGCAATATACTACCTTAGCAAAAAGTTTACCGACTGTGAAACAAGATATTCGCTGCTCGAGAAAACTTGCTGCGCTTTGGCATGGGCTGCTCGCCGACTAAGACAGTATATGTTGAACCATACTACCTTGTTGATTTCTAAGATGGACCCAGTAAAGTATATCTTTGAAAAGCCGGCTCTTACTGGACGAGTGGCTCGTTGGCAGATGATTTTGACAGAGTATGATATCCAATACACGTCGCAAAAGGCCATCAAGGGTAGTATTCTGTCTGATTACCTTGTCGAGCAACCAATTGATGACTATCAGCCGATGATGTTTGAATTCCCCGATGAAGATATCATGTACTTAAAGATGAAAGATTATGAAGAGCCTCTTGTCAAGGAAGGACTGGATCCCGATGACAAGTGGACACTGATGTTTGATGGGGCGGTAAATGTGAATGGAAATGGTGTTGGGGCAGTACTCATTAATCCTAAAGGTGCACATATACCTTTTTCCTCTAGATTGACTTTTGAAGTAACCAACAACGAAGCTGAGTACGAGGCCTGTATCATGGGGATTGAGGAAGCCATCGATCTAAGGATCAAAACTATGGACATTTATGGAGATTCTGCTCTAGTGATTAACCAAGTCAATGGAGACTGGAATACTCATCAGCCGCATTTGATTCCTTATAGAGATTACACTAGAAGGATCCTGACTTTCTTCAAGGCAGTAAAGTTGTATCATGTACCCCGAGATGAAAATCAAATGGCGGATGCTTTAGCCACATTGTCTTCCATGATTAAAGTTCATTGGCAGAATCATGTGCCACACGTTGTTGTGAATCGACTCGAGAGGCATGCGTATGTGTTTGCAGTCGAGTCTATTATTGATGAGAAGCCGTGGTTTTCTGATATTAAGAATTTCCTCAAAAGCCAAGAGTATCCTGAAAGAGCGTCAAAGAATGACAAGAAGACACTGAAAAGGCTAGCTGGAACATTTTACTTGAACAAGGATGATGTGTTGTACAAGAGGAACTTTGACATGGTTCTGCTCAGATGTGTGGTTAGACACGAAGCAGACATGTTAATGCAGGAAGTACATGAGGGATCTTTCGGTACCCATGCTGGTGGTCATGCAATGGCCAAGAAGTTGTTAAGAGCCGGTTATTACTGGATAACCATGGAATCTGATTGTTTCAAATACGCTCGGAAGTGCCACAAATGTCAGATCTATGCAGATAGAGTGCATGTACCACCAAACCCTCTTAATATTATGAATTCTCCTTGGCCATTCGCGATGTGAGGCATCAATATGATTGGAAAGATTGAACCTACTGCTTCTAATGGACATCGCTTCATCCTAGTCGCGATTGATTACTTTACCAAGTGGGTGGAAGCAGCTTCCTATGCCAATGTTACCAGACAAGTGGTGGCTCGATTCATTAAGAAAGAAATTATCTGTCGTTATGGGGTTCCTGAGAGAATCATCACTGATAATGGTACGAATCTCAATAACAAGATGATGAAAGAGCTTTGCAAAGATTTCAAGATCGAACACCATAATTCTTCTCCTTACAAACCAAAGATGAATGGTGTTGTAGAGGCGGCAAACAAGAACATTAAGAAGATTGTGCAAAAGATGGTTGTGACGTACAAGGATTGGCATGAGATGTTGCCTTTCGCTTTTCATGGGTATCGTACCTCAGTGCGTACGTCAACCGGGGCAACTCCGTTTTCACTTGTGTATGGCATGGAGGCAGACTTACCAATAGAAGTTGGAATCCCTTCTTTGAGGGTGATGATGGATGTAAAACTTGATAAAGCTGAGTGGGTCCAAGCCAGGTTTGATGAGTTAAATTTAATTGAGGAAAAGCGATTAGCAGTTGTGTGCCATGGACAACTATATCAGAGAAGGATGAAGAAGGCCTTTGATCAGAAAGTGCATCCTCGAAGCTATCAGATAGGTGACTTAGTTTTGAAGACGATCCTTCCTCCCGGTACAGATAACACGGGCAAGTGGACTCCGAATTATGAAGGTCCATATGTTGTTAAAAAGGTCTTTTCTGGTGGAGCCTTGACGCTTACAACTATGGATGGTGAAGATTTTCGGTCTCCTGTGAACTCAGATGTAGTCAAAAAATACTTCGCATAAACTGACCTGCTGGACAAAAAAAGAAAGTCCAGGCAAAAAGGGCATCCCGGCGAACCAAACAAAAAAGAGAAAAAGGTTCGGGCAAAAGTTAGGGATAAAGAATAAAAAATAATATGTACACCCGGTGAGTCGAAAACCTGCAAAGGCGGCTTAGGCAAAAATGGGTATCCTGGTGGATTGAAAACCTGAAAAGGCAGTCCAGGCAAAAGAGGGATTAAAGCGAAGGCTACAGTCTGAGTTATTTGTACTTCATCGCGTTTCAACATCCACCATCTTGAAGGATATGATCGGTCTAATCACTCTTCTCAGAAAGCAAAGAATTTGGGGAAATTGAAGATCTATGAGTCATAACATAATTGGAAAATAGTGGAATGCCGTGTTCACATTGCCAATAGGATAGTTTATTTTCTCTTTTGGCGCAATTACCTCTTCCTAGGAATTGCTTCCTGATGTATTTGCCTTTATAGGCCATTTTCAATCAATAAAAGTCGTTATTCAGTCAAATTGCTCTCTTGTTTTTTATTTCTACTGTTTTGTTTGCAAAAAACATCCGAATTTTTGATAAACATTGCATCTAAAAACATGAAGGCTAGACAATGACGTGCGGAAAGATAAAACATCTGAAAATCATTTTGAATGTTGAGTACACTTGAGTATATTTTGTCCATACGATCCCCTGGGGCATGTATGTCTTGCCGTTTTGCAGGTTACTATCTTTGACTGATGGCCAAAGAAGATGAGCCAAAGTTGTTCGAAGGAAGACCTTGTTGTTTCAACACTATCCAATCATATAAGAAGTTGGGTCGTCTAAGTCGAGTTCAGAATTTGTTTCCCCAGCATGGTCGAGAGGTGGGTGTTTTCCCAACAAGTGACTCCCCAGTTGAGTTGGTTTCCCTACCGTTCCGAGAATAGTATCCTCGGCAGAATTGTTGTATGTCCAAACAGAGTTTGGAAGATCGAATCAGAAATTGTGTGCTCAGTAAAATGGTCATTTGCTTTCACAACAGGAGTCTTCCTCCCTTTGCATCTTGCATGTAGTAATCATCATTTGCATTTGCATTCTCAAATCGCGTAGCATTTCCATTCAGTATGGAGCATTACGCCATGAAAAAACTCAAACATATGCATACATGCATCAAACCAGATTGGATCTTATCCCCAGCAGAGACGGATCATTTTTCAACATCAGTGCAGCACATTTGCAGCAGTTGCTCTTGGCAACATTCAGAATCGATAATCCCAATGAGATTTATTTTCTCACCAGTCTGTGAAAGGAAAGCTTGATTCCCTTCCAATTTAGTCCCCGGCAAGTGTCTGCCTTATTTTGACATATGTAAATGTCATCCTTGTGATACCGGTAAGTTTCGTGTGGATCCCCGTAAATGTCTGTGCTTTTCTTTGATATCGGTAAACATCATCTTTCGATGTCGGTTAACGCCGAATTCCAATCGTTGGCCATCAGTAAATGGTGTGTCTCTCATGATGTCTACAAAGACCGTTCTGTTAACACCTGTGTGTGTCCCTTCTTTCTTTGGTGTCGGTAAACATCATTGTTCGATGTCGGTAAACATCAGCCGCTTATTAGCCATCGGTAAATGGTTTTGTCGTTTAAACAACTGTGTATTTTCGCTATCCGTAAATATCGAGTATTTCATCTTCGCCATCGGTAAATGGCTTCGTTTCATAAATATTATCTTTCCTTGGTGTCTGTAAACATCTTTGTTCGATGTCAATAAACATCGAGTTCCTTCCTAGTCATCGGTAAATGTCTGGTCTTGTCTCATTTATAAACATCTTTATTCGATGTCGGTAAACATCGAGTTCCATCCCAGTCATCGGTAAATGTCTGGTCTTGTCTCATTTATAAACATCTTTATTCAATGTCGGTAAACATCGAGTTCCATCCCAGTCATCGGTAAATGTCTGGTCTTGTTTTACTTATTCCTCCCCAGTGAAGACGCCATCGGTAAATGGCCTCTATTTCCTTAATATCGGTAAATATCACATCTGTTTTGAAGCCGCCATCGGTAAATGGCCCCGCTTTCTTTGATATCGGTAAATATCAAATTTTGTTTTGAAGTCGTCATCGTTAAATGGCCTCGCTTTCTTTGATATCGGTAAATATCAAATTTTGTTTTGAAGCCGCCATCGGTAAATGGCCTCGTTTTCTTTGATATCGGTAAATATCAAATCTGTTTTGAAGCCGCCATCGGTAAATGGCCCCGCTTTCTTTGATTCGTCACCTACATAGTGCAAATTCTCCGGTTCTTTTGGTATTCAATCCCTATTTACCTTGAAAGTCTAACAGTCGCTGCTTTCATCCGTTCAGGTTCACAGTTGATTGAATAGGGGCAGCTGTAGCACCTCAAATTTGCCCCCCTCATTCATGCATTCATTTTAGGTCATTTAACATTTCATATTGCATTTTATCATGTCAATCAGAATTGGTTCCAAGAGTTTGTCTTCCAAGAGGCTTGGTTATCATCCAAGTCACTTTGCGGGTTCTATCTGAATGATCAGTCAACACAAGGGAATGACTTGAGTTACTTCCAACATGTTCAAATGGGGTCTATTCATCATTCAACATATTACTCTTGAAGGAGCAAAAGTCTGTTCCTGAACTGTCATGCTCGCTAGGCGAGCTGAATGGTTCGCCTAGCAAGCCACCAGAGTCTGAACTGTCATGCTCGCTAGGCGAGCAAATTCTTCGCTGGGGGAAGCCTACGCGTTTTAAAAATAAAAAAATATAACAAAAACTCATGGACCTGAATTGCACTCATTTTAAGCCCACAAATCCACGAAAATTAGAGTATAAATTCTAATTTCATTGGAACAAAAACCCTGGAGACTAGAAGAAGGGATTATTCTAACAGAATTCTAGAGAGCAAGCTAAGAGAATTCAGAGCAGCCTCCAGAGACACTAAAAAGAACTCATCTGCACAAAATCACCTGTACCAACTCCATCTCATATAAACCCTAAGATTGTTCTGCAAACCCAGGGGTGCAATTCAATCTCAACCGATCTCTCCAATCAGGTTTGCCCTATTCCCATTACTTTACGCCTTCAATTTGAAATTTCTAAATGTATGAGGCATTACGGTTGAATTTGGAAGAGTAGGTGTCGTTAGGTTTTTTGCATTTGAGTTTAGATGTGCATGAATATGTAAAACAATGCCTTGAATGTTTAATCACTTCGTTTCTGAGACGAATACCATAGGGTTTGGGATTACTGAAATCGGACTGTTATCAAGGAAGAACCCAAAACCCGTAGGCATTCGCTAGCACCTTCGCTAGGCGAATCTGTAGCGAAGCTTCGCTAAGTGAAGTAGTAGCAACCATGACAGTAGTTTTTTTTTTCTGTTTGTTCTTTAATCTATTTTGTGACATGTTTTCTGTTGCACCCGTACACTGTTTACTTGACACTATCGTTGTTATGTTTCTTTTGTTTGGTGCAACTCTTGATTGCACCTCCATCTTGTTATTCTAACTTGTTTGTTGAGTTTTGGTGAGGGCTCATATGACTCCTGAAGAGATAGCTTGCTGGGTATTCCACTTTATTTGTGGGATACCATTTGGAGATTTATTCTGATTACTTTGCTGACTTGCTTTCTTTGATGGTATCATCTTTAGAGATCTCTGGGTTTCTTGTTTCTTTAATCGCTGTTACTTCGGATCTTTATCCGTGTGGTAGATCTTTTGACCCCTTTTACATCTTTCCCGTATTTTACCGCTTTCTTAGCTGGAAGACCTCGATAGGGGACAATGTTTTTTGTGTGTTTATTTTTGTGCCCAAAGACCTCCAAGAAGAGGCACCAGTGCTAAAGACCTCCATGAAGAGGCAATTGACGGATAAAAGGGATTAGTAGTCAATCCCCCGTTATTCAGTGTGTCGTTCTTTATGCTCGCACTACGTGTCGATGCTTCAGAACAAAAGCCCAAGATCTTTTGTCCGGTCGGTCAGTGGAGAGGGTTCCACCTTTCTGAATCCCCACTTTTTGTCATGAGCTCACCCTGTCCAGGGTTAAGAGCTATGAGGTCTTATCCTCATTACCCTTTTGATCTGCTCACCCTGACGTTCAATGCCAGTGGTTAAGAGCCCATTTGATTACCTTTCCATGGCTTGTTTGTCGAGGTTGATATGACCCCTCTTGACTAAAGCCCTACCCATGTATGTTTGAGCCCCCTTTGTTGGCGTGTTTACTCTATGCTATATGTTTTTTTGTGGTGTGATCGTCTCCCCATAAGATTGCTAGACTTCGTATAGTCTCTCGTCTGCATATCAATTAAGGTAGCACGGTTCCTTCGTCTAGGACTTCCCTTTTGCCTGAGCATTCCTAAAACACAAACAAACTCATTGATTTTTCTTCTCCTAATAACACGTTAAATCCTTCTACTACAGGTGAGTAAGTCTCCAAAGGTCGAGCATCTGGTAGATTGCGTAGTAACGTCGTTCATCTAAAAAACACCAAACAAACAAAAATAGGTTAGCCGAGCTACGGTGCTCTGATTCTCATTCCTTCTTGAGATACGTATGCAGCAGGGTAGGGCCTATGCGAGCAATAACTCTTTCTTTTCCCTACTTTGATCTTCTCTCTTTCGCATTACATATAGGAGTTTTTATACACACACTTTATACATAATTAGCAAACGTGGATCCTATGGAGTACCACAGACGTGAAGGGGTGCGATAACCTTCCCTTCACGTAACCGGCCCCCTTACTCAGTTTTTCTTTGGTTCGAGACTTTGTTTTATCCGTTCCCTTTTGGTTATGCAGTACTACCCTTCCCTCCTCTTGGGATAAAAGTACATAGCTGGCGACTCTACTCTTTTCTCCTCGCCGCCTCTTTTCGCGTTTGTACCTGGATTCAGGAAATCCTCGGGGAGTGACAAAGAGGTTGCTAGACTTACTACTCTTATGGAATCTCTCATCGCAGCTCAGAGTCAAGCGGTTCCAACTCCTACAACTCTGCAATAATAGACAATCCTATTAGAGATTACTTCAACGCCTGAGTATGTGGCTCCAGTCAACCAAACCGCGCATTCTATGCCTCCCGTATTCCCTCTGGGAATGCCTCAAAATTATATGCTTGAGGGTTATGCACCTATCATTTCTCATATACCGACATCTCTCCCGATCATGTCTACTCCTCCTCTTGGTGTGCATGTCATGCCTCATGTCAAAGAGACTACCTACCATTCTGAGTCGTTTGAAGGTCCAGATATGTATGAGAATATGGATGAAATCAAGGATCAGTTTCAAGAGACGAAGAAGGAAATGAAGACCCTGAGGGGAAAAGATTAGTTTGGGAAAAATGCTTATGAGCTCTGCTTGGTGCCCAATGTCAAGATCCTTGTTAAGTTCAAGGTCTATAACTTTGAGAAATACAAGGGGAACACTTGTCCTTTAAGCCATCTTGTGATGTATGCACGGAAGATGTCAACCCAAACAGACAATGACCAGTTGCTCATTCATTATTTCCAGGATAGGTTGACCGGTGTCTCTCTTCGTTGGTGCATGGGTCTGGACAGTGGTAGAATTCATACTTTCAATGACTTGGGTGAGGCCTTTGTCAAGCATTATAAGTACAATATGGATAAGGCGCCTGCTCGTGACCAGCTTTGGTCTATGTCTCAGAGGGACAAAGAGACATTTAAAGAATATGCATAAAGATGGAGAAAGTTAGTTGCTCAGATCAGTCCTCCGTTAGAATAAAAAGAAATGACAAAGATCTTTCTCAAGACTTTGAGTTCATTTTACTATTATAGCGGTAAATTCATGACTATTGAGCTATTGGTTAACTTAACATCAATAAAACCAGAGTCGCTACCGCACTTTTATTGTTTCCAAATGAAAAGAGAAAGGTACGAACAAATCCCAAAGATAAGAAGTTTTCAAATCAAAACTAATAAAATGTCAGAGATTACAGGTAAGGGGATTGGTTACACAAAGGGAAGATATTACCACCCAAAGTGTCCTAGGTACTCCTAGGGAGCCCGTTTTTGTGTGGAAGTGTTTTTAGATGAAATGATGTTTTCTAAAAAAAGAGTGACAGGATGAGAAAAAAATTCATTAATTATGTTTTTTGTGTTTGACAAGACCTTCGGTTTGATGCCTACATACCAACATAAAAATGAGGGATCAAAACCTCATAGTTCGTGGTAAATATTTCAAAGAAAGTGGTGGATTGATTTTAACAAAATCTTAAAGATCTTTGTTTATCAAAAGGAGAATACTCAACCAAATATCCACCGATAATGAATGCTTTACAACATTTAAGAGGGAGGGCTCCAACTTGGATTCAATCAATAAATATGCCACTTACCCCTAATAAATGGAAATACTTATAAGCAAATATCATGGAAATGGGATAATTGTATCTCAAGAAAAGATAACTTAAACCTAAATGCTCTCTTTTGAAAAGGTTAAGAGAAAAAGACACAAAGTGGCCAAAAGGATTAGATGAGATTGTTAGTTCTTTTTGTCTTTTGAAATTAAAGTCAATATGATTAAGTTTATTTATAAATTTGATTAAGAAAATATTTTAAAACTCAATGGCATAAGACCAAGGTTTCTAACCATTCAGACATGTCTAAGTTGAAAATAACAAGCAAAGAAGGTTTTGAAATGAGGGAGAGATTTTGATATTAAAGAAGTGGGAGGAGATGAGGAGATTATCCTAGAAAGAACTTAAATGTTTAGTGTTGAAAAGTCTCACCAATGGGATGCAATCCACAAGACAAGAATGTCAGATAGAAACCCATTTCATTTGGACTTTTAATCAAGCAATAAGCATAACCACCCAATCAATCAATATGAAGATCAGAGCACCAAATAAAGATGGCCAACATCCAAGCAAGCACTCCAAAAGCAAGAAATATTTAGTTTCTTGAAAATGTATCAGATGAAATATTCCTTGTGGCAAACTCATAGAAACAATCTTGAAATATAAACAACAAGATAAAAGTAACAATTTAAGCATAGAGACAAAAGAAACAGATAAACCCAAGGGGAAGTTCTAGGCTTGTATCAGATGAATGACATTGTCCAAGGTCTCACTCTCAGATAATGGCATTGGCCAAGTCCCCAAAGCATAGGGAAGTTGCTTATTCTAAGTCCAAGAGCTCAGATCAAGTCAAAGGCAGAGTTCCAACAGTCCACCAACATATTTTTTTGGGTTTTTGTGGTTATTAGGTATTTTAAGGTCCTAAGACTATAAACAGAACAAAATCACAAACACGTAATATATACAAGCACAAAGATATGGCTCAAGTGAGCAAAGTAAAAATGACTAAAACATAAACATCTTGCATGAAATGTAAATGGCAATGAATGATAAAGTGCATAATTTTAAATTGCATTAAAATAAAGTCAATACAAGAGATGTTAGTTAAATGTTAATGGAAAGAGTAATTCTTTTTTAAGTCATTCTTTGGAGAACACTCAACCATCCACTCATAAGCATGAGGACATGAACCAAGACATCATCCATGAGAAGTTCTCTAACTTGGATAAATCAACAAGTATGCCACTAGCTCTCACAAATGGAAAAAAGGTTAAGTCTTCACAAAATACCATGAGGAATGGGAGAATTACAATCTCACTTATAAAAATACTATGCCTTTGGGACAAATTTATGTCTATGTTAAGCAATCGTAATTGGACTTATGTAGAAGTCACATATGAGGTTGGGAAATAAAAATATTGGTGTTAATGCATGATAGAGACATGGTACAAAGAACCAAGCTCCTAAAGCATACTACCCACATAAAAAAAGGGATGAACCCATCTCAATCAAGCTCATGTTGATACATCCGACACAAGGTCATTGATGAATCAACTAGCCTTTGATTATGTGAGAAGTCATTGGTCAATGAAGGATTGGGGAAGAAGAGGGATGAAGATGAAGGGAAATGGAAATGGGAACCCAAATTGATCATGGGAGGAATTTCACTTTATCAATACTATCCATTAATCTTGAGGGATAAAGTTCATACATCATCAACCCCATAAATCAAATAGTATTGGTCTAATGGAAGTTCAAATCAACCATGATCAAGGCCAAACAGAAGATGAAATAACACAAGGTCAACCAAATGGCTTAACAACATTTTTAAACAATTAAAACTTAATTTAAAAAATGAAATAAAATGCATTTTAAAAGGGGGAAAAACCTGAAATCCCTTCAAATCACCAAATAAATGGCCAAGGGATTTATCCTAGGTCAAACAAGATCAAAGGACCTTAGACAAAAAAAATTAGGAATTTTTAGAAAGTCAGAAGTATTTAAAAATATTTAAAAACAAGTCCAAAACTATTAAATTCACAAAAAATATCAAATCTGATTCAAAAAATGATACTGATTCAAAAAATGGAAGAGGAAATTATTTAAATATTTTTGGTGAAAGTCCCATATTTTTTGGATAAAAATGAAATTAGTATGAATTTAACGAAAATAAGCTATTTAAAATAATAATCAAAAAATAAAATAAAATAGAAAAAATAAGCGCCATCAGATCTCCCTCATTAATTGAGGTGTCAAATCTGATAGCCACGCGCGTGCAATCCATGGTGCACCCGAGTTAATGCACAATCAATATGGTAATCAACATCAAAGGCCAAGATTAGAAGGCATGGACCAGATTATGGGCCAGTTTATTTTAGCTTTACAAAAATGGATTTTTTCTTTGTATTTTTTAAAATGGATTTTACAAAAATGTTTTTCAAAATATTACATGTTTTTCTGAATTTATTTTTTATATATTAAAATATTGAATTGTTCATTGTATAACATAAATATATATTATTGAAGATCAAAATATAGTCAAAATCACAATTTTTAAAAAAAATTGTATTTCAATAATGATATTTAGAAAAAGCTATTTGAAATAGCTTCAAAATTAAGTGATTTTTTGAAATTTTGATATCCAAAAAAAGTTTCGATAAAATGATAAAGTACCTAAAATAACATTTTAAGAATAATTATTCAAACAAAATTTTCATTTGAAGCTTTTATGAAAAGTTTCTTTGTAAATTTTTTTTACACTAAAATATATAACACTATAAAAATCATTTTTAAAAAAAGCCAAAACAAACAGGCATATGGCCTGGATCTCTCCAGCGCATCACCAGAGCCCTAGCTCCAATCATCTTCTCCGGTGGCCTTCACCGGACTGGTCCAACTGAAAAGTTCCCCAAAATGGAGGATTCACACATGATTTTATAGAGAAAATCAAGGGGAGTATTATTCTGACCTCCATTTCTTCCAATTCTCACTATACAAAGAGATATGTGGAATTGAAAAATGAGGTGGATTAACTGAGTTGCTTCAATTTGACCTTAAAGCAACTCAATCTTGTTGCCTACATTAGTAGGACTCCAGTCAACCAAAAATTAAGAGAAATGATGTTGAATTGAGCGAGAATCGAAGAAGGAAAGTTCAAGAAAATTCACCTTCTATTTGGAGTGATGAAAAAGGTTTTGAATCCTTGGAGTTTCAATTCACTTTACCTTGCTTCTACTAGCTTACAGGAGATGATTTGGATGCAAAAGGCTTTGAATCCTTGGATTTTTGATTCCACAAAAGAATTGGAATGAAAACTTGATTTCTAAATAAACCTTCAATGGATTCTATCAATGGAGGTTGGGAGAATTTGCAGATCAAAGCTTGGGCCAATGGTCCTCAATTCTGAGGCAATGGACATCTATTTATAGCCTTGTGAATTCATTCCCAAACACTTCCAAAAAATGGTCAAAAATAGTAACTTGTGTGCATGGTTACATGGGCATGCATTGAGGCCCAAATGATGATTACAAAAGGTCCAAATTCGTGCACACTTGATGCTGAACTCACTTCATGAAGCCATGCATTGTTGGTTGATAATTGAGCATAAACGTTATCTAATAGGGCCATGCAATGCTCCCTCAAAAATAATCCAAATGCCATGATCTTAGACTATTTGGAAAGCTAGAATGAAGGGGAACAACTTTTATGTTGAAACCTTTTACATTTGAAGCTTGGATCATGATGAATTTTGATGTGGAAGTTGGAAGAATCAAACATAGTTGAAATGTTTCTAAGTTAAAATTCAAATGGCCACTTTTTCCACCTTGAATAAGTTTTGCTATGAGATTAAAATGACCTTGTTTCCTTATTCAAAGTTGTAGCTATTTAAACCCTATTCAATTTGGTCATAAATTTGACACCATTTGAATCTTGCATGAAGGAGTTATGGATTTTAGCAGTTGAGGAAAATTGTTTGTTCAATGATAATGGCCAAAAATGACCTATAATGTTTCCTCTTGGAACATGCCTTTGTAAGTTAAATTTAACCTTTATCAAAGAAGAAAAGTTGGAGAAGACGTCTTGAAATTGATCATGAAACTTGGATGGTCTTCATATAATAAAAATTAAGCAAGTTATGGTTCTTGGGAGTTGACCTTCTATCTAAGGCACAAACAAAATGACCTATAATCTTTCACCATAAAAAGTGATTTTCCAAGCTAAATTAGCTCTTGATTCCAACATAAAAGTTGTTTGGAATGTCATAAATAGTAAATTTCCTTTTGGAATAATTTTCATATGACAAAAATTATAGGTGATAGGGTCTAGGGAACCCTAGATTTGACTAGTTAACTTTCTCTACTCAACCTCTTTGAACCAACTTGCAAACTTGAAGTTCCTTTGCTCTTTTGGGATCATGGAGAATCATATATGCTTTAGATGAAGAAATGTTTAAGAAACTTGCTGAGTAAGACACACAAGATACCTAGATGAATTAGGGCTTCCAAGGAAAACAAGCTCCAAACTCTTAATGAACTCTTGATAAAATTGACAAATAAAGAATAGGGGGATACATATATGATGATTAGAATCATTGTGAACCTTTGATAACTTGATCCTTTGCACTGAGGGTCTTAAACCCTAGGTATGAGCTTGGTGAGGCACAAGTGGATGCACACATTACTTACAAAAGAAATAAAACTATGCTTGACATATTTTTGACATTTTAGTTAGTGAACAAAGAAAAATAAAGTATGATATAATAAAATATGCTTGGTGATATATTCCAATGCAAATCCAATGAATGAGGGGTGGGGAGGATACCAATGTGTGATCCCAAAGCCAATGCAAATGATGAGATGGCATGAGGGACCTTATGGTTAAAATTGGGGTCTTACAACTATAAGTGTATGATTGCTAGTGCTCCCAATAATTTCACTGAGATGGTGAACATGGGGATGCGTCTAGAGGAAGGTTTCTGTGAGGGCAGATTATTTAGAGAAGAAGCGTTAGCCAACAAGAAGTATGGGGGTGGTTTCTCAAAGAAGAAAGATGGAGAAACTAATTCAGTGATTATGGAGAGGTGAAGGAAGCCTTGTGTGAAGAAGATTTCTAGATCTCTTCAGCATCATCGTCAAGTATCCTTTGTTATTCCAGTGTTTACCAATAATTTGTTTCATTCAATCAACGACAGTTCAATCTCTACACCAACAAAAACGTACTCATAACAAAAATCATCATAACAACAATCATAACAATAATTAGCACAACAACTTCGAGAGGAAGAAGGTTACATTTGACCCAATTCCAATGTCTTATGCCGAATTGTATTCGTCTCTTATTGTCAAGAATCTAGTTCATCAAAAGAATCCTCCGCATATTCCTGAACCTCTTCCATGGTGGTGTAAGCCATATCCTCATTGTGCCTTTCATTTAGGGGAACCAAGCCATGATATAGGAAACTTTTATCCACTGAAATACGAGGTTCAACAATTTGTAAGAAGTGGGATGGTGTCCTTTGAGGATCGTGCGCCGAATGTTAAAGCTAATCTGTTTCCCGCTCATGGTAACTGCTCGGTGAATATGGTGGAAGGTTGTCACGGTCAGTACATCGTTTTTGATGTCATACGTATCCTAAGATCCTTGGTAGAGCTTCATAGGACTTTGTGTCAGATCAGTGATTGCAAGCATGATCATGATGGTTGTATCATTTGTAGTGTCAATCCGCGTGGGTGTGTGATTGTGAAGAGGTATCTTCAAAGGTTAGTGGATGAAGGTATTATTCACATCCATCAAGCTAGAGATGAGGATGATAATGTGAATGTGATTGTTCCAGTTTTTAAAAAGCTTGAGCGAGTGGTGATTCAGTTTGATAGTTGTAAGAAGAGAAATAGATCGGTATCACCGTTAGTAATACGGTTGGTGGGCCTATTCCCGTACGCATATGATAAAGTTGTGCCTTACAAGTATGGTGCTACTATGATTAAAGATGGGCAATAGGTTCCTCTTCCCGCAGATAATTCAGTATTAAGCATTGTTGTCGTTGTCAAGGTGACCCGAAGTCGTCGTGTGTTCAGTCTGGTATTCCTGAAGGCTACTGAGAATGTTGTAGTTGGGAAGAAGGCCGAGGTGGTTGTTACTTTGTGTGATCATGTTAATACTTTAATTTGTTAGTCTGGTGAATCCAGCGGTTTGAAAGTTAAGGATGATAAAGATGAAGTACTCTATCTGATAAAGAAGACCGAGTTTAACATCGTGGAGCAACTACTCCAAACGCCCTCCAAGATTTATGTTTTGTCTTTTTTGATGAATTATGAAGCACCCCGCGAGGCTTTGCAAAAAGTACTTGAGAAAGCCTATGTTGAACATGATGTTATGGTTGATCAGTTTGATCACATCGTTGCTAACATTACTTCGTGCAATAATCTAAGTTTTTGTTATGAGGAGCTTCCATAAGAAGGCATGAATCATAATTTGGTTCTCCATATATCTATGAACTCTAAGGAGGATGCTTTGTCCAACGTCTTGGTAGACACTGGTTCATCTTTGGACGTTCTACCCAAGTTTACTTTGGCCAGGCTATCTTATCAAGGAGTTCCTATGAGATATAGTGGTGTAATTGTGAAGGCGTTTGATGGTTCCCGAAAATCCGTCATTGGAGAAGTTGACCTCCCAATTAAAATTGGTATGATTGATTTCCAAATTACTTTCCAAGTAATGGATATCCACTCGACCTATAGCTGTTTATTGGGAAGGCCATGGATTCATGAAGCAGGTGTTGTCACGTTGACTCTAGATCAGAAGCTCAAATTTGTCCAGAAAGGGAATCTTGTTATTGTTGGAGGTGAGAAAACACTATTGGTGATCCACTTATCATCTTTCACATATGTTGAAGCCGAGGAAGAGGTTGGAACTTTGTTCTAAGCTTTGTCTATGGCTAATGTGATCTATAAGAGTGGGGCATCCATGTCTTCTTTGAAAGATGTGCAAGAGATTGTTCAAGCTAGTGACACAAACAATTAGGGTCGTGTCGTGGAAGTGGTCGAGAACAAGAACCGGGCCGGTTTGGGGATTCAAGCAAGGGTTGTTCAAGAACAAAGTCAAGGCTATGAAACATATTTTCCATAATGGATGTTTCATCCACAAGGAAGAATAACACTCAGCTGCAATCATTCATGAAGATGAAGATGAAGAAGAGGACAGTGCCAACTTTGTATCGCATGGACAGATTTGCAACAATTGGGTTGATGTTGATGTTCCTGTTATAATTCATCATTCAAAGTAATATATCTTATTGTTTAAAGAAAAATCCTTCTCCTATGCCTGAGGGAGAAGTGAAAACATTTTCAATTATCATAAATAAAATGTAATTTTATTCATCCACATTTATGTTGTTTTTACTTTTTTCTTTTTCTAAAAATGGTGATCACAAAAAAACAACATAAATAGACAATAATTTTTCCCACATTTGCATAATATTTGTTTGCACTTCATATCTCTAAAATAAAAATATCAAATCATTATGCAGGTTACGCCTCAAACCCATAAAAATATTAAAATATGCAGGTTACGTCTCATTATGCAGGATAACTTGCAAAGCTGAGGAAGAGAATGATGATGAAGAAGTTTTTAATGAGTTATCCCGTTTGTTTGAGCATGAGGAAAGATTCATCCATCCGTTTGAAGAACAGATTGAGTTGGTCAACTTGGGTTCCGAAGATGATGTCAAGGAGGTCAAGATTGGGTCACAACTTCAGCTAGAGGTTAAGAAGGGGTTGGTTGAGCTTCTCCGAGAGTACTCTGATGTGTTTTCTTGGTCTTATCAATAAATTCCAGGTCTTGATACCGATATTCTAGAGCATAGATTGTCGTTGAAGCCAGAATATCCTCCAGTCAAGAAAAAGTTAAGAAGAACTCATCCTGACATGGCAATGAAGATCAAAGAAGAAATCCGAAAGCAGATTAAAGTTGGTTTCCTTGTTACCTCTTAATATCCGCAATGGGTGGCCAATATTTTGCCTATTTCGAAGAAGGATGGAAAATTTGCATGTGCATCCACTATAGAGATTTGAACAAAGAAAGTCCTAAAGATGATTTTCCCCTTCCACACACTGATATGTTGGTAGATAATACAACTAAGTTCAATGTCTTGTCTTTTATGGACAGATTTTATGGTTATAATCAGATAAAGATGGCACCCGAAGATATGGAGAAGACCATATTCATTACGCCTTGGGGAAAATTATGCTATAGAGTGATGCCTTTCAGTTTGAAGAATTCTGGGGCAACATAGCAAAGAGCGATGACCAATCTTTTCCATGATATGATGCATAAAGAGATTAAGGTCTATGTTGATGATATGATATCCAAATCAAGATCTGAAGATGGCATGTTTAGAACTTATTGAAGTTATTCCAGCGTTTGGAAGCGTAAACTCCTCTTGAATCCTAATAAGTGTACATTTGGTGCTCGCTCTGGTAAATTGTTGGGTTTTATTGTCAGTGAGAAGGGTATTGAAGTTGATTCTGCCAAGGACAAAGCAATACAAGAAATGCATGTGCCCAAAACTGAGAAGTAAGTTAGAGGTTTTCTAGACCGCTTGAATTATATTTCAAGATTTATATCGCATATAACTGCCACATGTGCGCCTATATTCAAGCGCTTTCAAAAAGATTAGTCTTGTGATTAGACCGAAGATTTCCAGAAAGCTTTAAAGAGTATCTGCATGAGCCTCCATTTCTATCTCTTCCTGTTGAAGGAAGACCATTGATCGTGTATTTGACTGTACTTGAAGAGAGTATGGGCTGTGTTCTTGGTCAGCAAGATGAATATGGTAAGAAAGAATATGCTATTTACTTCCTCAATAAGAAGTTCACCGATTGTGAGTCTCGGTATTCTATGCTTGAGAAAACATGTTGTGCTTTGGCTTGGGATGCTAAGCATTTGCGCCAGTATATGTTGAATCATAGTACTTGGTTGATAACCAAGATGGATCCAATCAAGTACATATTTGAAAAGCCTGCTTTAACTTGGAGGATCGCCCATTGGCAGATGTTGTTATCTGAGTATGATATTCAATACTGAGCTCAGAAAGCAATTAAATGTAATGACTTGGCTGACCATTTGGCTCACCAACCTATTGATGATTATCAATCAATACAGTTCGATTTCCATGATCAAGAAACTTTATATTTGAAGATGAAATATTGTGATTAACCATTGCTTGAAGAAGGGACAAAACCTGGTTCCTGCTGGAGCATGGTATTTGATGGAGTTGTTAATTCATATGGTAATGGCATCGGGGCAATGATAATTACTCCTCAAGGCACTCATTTTTCATTTATAGCTAGATTAACCTTCAAATGTAAGAATCAATTTGGCCGAGTATGAAGCTTGCATTATGGGGCTCGAAGAAGTCATTGATGTTAGGATCAAATATCTCGACGTTTATGGAGATTCAGCTCTGGTTGTTAACCAGATTAAACGGGAATGGGAGACGAATCAACCTGGTTTGATACCATATAGAGATTATACGAGGAGGATATCAACTTTATTTACAAAGGTTGAGTTTCATCATATCCCTTGAGATGAAAACCAGACGAAAAATTCTCTTGCAACATTAGCTTCCATGATTGTTATGAATTATTGGAAGGAAGTTCCTAATCTGGCAGTGATGCACCTTGATAGGCCAACTCATGTATTTTCTATTAAAGAGATCAAAGATGATAAGCCATGGTACCATGATATTAAGTGTTTCCTTCAAAGTCAGATTTACCCGCGTGGGCCATTTTTGAAAGACAAAAAGACTTTGAGAAGATTGGCTGGTAGCTTCTACCTGAATGGTCATGTGACTTACAAGAGAAACTTCAATATGGTTTTGCTTATATGCGTTGATAGACATGAATCATAACTATTAATGACTGAAGTCCATGAAGGTTCCTTTGGTACTCATTCCATTGGACATCCTACGACTTTCTAGAAGGAGCCAAGTTCATTTAAAGCTCACATCAAAAGTTATTCAAGGTGGAAATATGGTTCTTTTGATTTATAACTTTGAAAATTTTCTAATTATGTTTTATACCTACATATTAAAAGAACTCACCATTTTCCAAGCTTAAAATTGAAAAACTCCCATTATCAAAGTTGTTCCTTATATTGAGGGCATTCCAAAAAGTCCAATATCACATCATTTAGACAAGAATTGAAGGACTTGCGCATGAGTTATTTCCATGGCTTAATTTAGCAAGTTTTGAACTCCAATTGATGTACAACTTTGCATGGCCTCATGAGATGACTTAAGTAGCTTCCTTGCATGAATTGGAGTGGATTGCAATCATCATTTGGGCCTGAACAGGCACCCATGCACCATGAATTGTTATTTTTGGTTCATATTTGGAATGGTGTGGAAATCATTTCATTGACCTATAAATTGATGTTCATTGGCTCATAATGGAGGAGGAACCTTGCCCCAACTTTTCTAATCAATCCCAAAAACTCATAATAGAGAATACCTTGAAGATTTCACTTAAATCGAGTTTTTGTTCAACTCAAGATTGTGAACAAAAACTCTAAGGATCCATTGCCATTTTCATTCCATTGGACTTCTGCAAGCTAGAGGAATTGCATCAAGAATCAAGCTCCAAAGTTTCTCATCGAAGGTGATTTTTCTCAATTTTCATCTCTTCGATTCTCCCTCAATTCTCTAGATATGGGCTCAATTTTGTGATGGCAGAAGTCCTACCAATGTAGGGAATGTTCCTGAGTTGTTTTTAGCTTGAATCGAAGCAACTCAAGTCGAACACCTTGATTTTCATCTCCATTTTTATAATTATAGAGTGAAAGATGGAAGAAATGGAGGTGATATTCGTGATCCTTGCATTTTTCTCTTAAAAATGGTATATGATCCACGAATTTCTGTGCAACTTTGGTCTGACCAGTCCAGTGACCCTCACCGGAGAAGATGGCTGAAGCAAGGGCTCCGGTGGTGTGTTGGCTTATTCCTCACCCTCAGATATTCACTCCATGTTCTAATCTGGTCCATTGCTTTTGATTACCTCTTATGTGGACGCGTTGACTGAGCCCTATGGTGGAACGCGTGCTAGTGACCATCAGATTCGCCACCTCAAGTAGTGAGGGAGATCTGATCGCCCATGTTTTTGCCTTTTGATTTCATTTTCTAAAATGATTTTTCATTAGCACTTTCTTTCAAAATTCATTATAAATTCATTTTTGATCCAAAATTATGGGACCAACACCAAAAATTCACAATTATTTTCCACTTCCAATTTTTGATTTAAAATTAATTTTTGGATTTAGTTATATATTTTTGGTGAATTTTGTGATTTTAAACTTGTTTTAATTCATTTTTTATTACTTCTGACTTTTCAAAATTGCGAAAAAAATTAGTCAATGGTCCTTTGACTTTGCTTAACCTATAATAAATCCCTTGGCGATTTCAATGGTGTTATGAAGGGGTTTTAGGTTTTTGACCTATAAAAGTTTATTTTCTTTATTTTTTTAATATTGTTTTAAATTTGTTTAATTTATTTAATGCTTTGATGAGATATTGTATTGACTTTGTGTTGACTTTACTTCTATTTGGCCTTGGTCTTGGTCAAATTGGACCTTGGCTTGGTCAATACCATTGGATTTAGGGGGTTGATGAAGTTTAAACTTCATCCCTCAAGATGAATAAATGGTATTGATCAAGTGAGGTTCATCCCTTGATCAATTTGGGATCTCTTTCATTCATCTCTCCCTCTTCATCTTATTTCTTACCTAATCCTCTATTGGCCAATGACTTCTCATGGATAAATAGCTAGTTAATTCATCAATGACCTTGTGTTATATGAATCAACATGAGCTTGATTGCGGTAAGTCCATCCCCTCTTTTTTTTGTGGTATGCTTTAGGAGCTTGGTCTTGGATACCTTGTCACTAGCATGCATTAACACCAATATTATTATTCACTGGCCTTAGATAGTTGTGAATTCTACATAAGTCCAATTATGATTGCTTAACATATAGCTAAATTTGTCCCAAAGGCAATAACATCTTTCTCAGTGAGATTGTAATCTCCTAGTCCTCATGGTATTATGTGAAATTTTTTTTCCTTTTCATTTGTGAGAGCTAGTGGCATACTTGAGGATTTTATCTAAGTTGGAGCCCTTCTCATGAATGATTTATAGGTTCATATTATCATGCTTGTGAATGGATGGTTGAGTGTTCTCCAAAAAGTGACTAAAACATCTTTTCTTATTTCACTAACATTGACTAACATCTCAGTACATTGACTTTTTTTTAATGTCATTTACTTTTATTTCTTGTTATTTACTTTATGCTTTTAATTTAGCGTCTCTGTAGCGGTGTATTCGTCGCTATATGATTTATTGATTAAATCAAAAGCAAAGCATACAATGAATCGAGTCGCCACCGCACTTTTATTTATCCTAAGGACTGGTTAAAAAGCGAACAAAAACCTAAGAAGTTTTACACGTAGAAAACTAATGAAAAGATCAGAGAATCTGGATAAGGGGTAAATTACGCAATGGGAAGGTGTTAGGCACCCATCACGTCCTAGGTACTCCTAGGGAGCCCTTTTCACACTTGTTGTATAAAAAATGTTTATTTGTTTTTGACATATTGTGCAAACATGAATGGGAAGATGAGAAAAGAATGTACAATTTAATTATTTTTGTGTTCGAACGGATGAACCCGTTGCCTACGTACCTTCCATCAAAGGTAAGGATCAAAATGCCGTAGTTCGGCTAAAAGATTTCCAAAAATTTGTGAGTTCATTTTTAAAACACAAGCACTAAGGCTTTTCATTACCAATGGGAGAAAACTCAACCAACAACAACAATCCACCATGCGAGGACGGCTTCAACATACTAGTGAGGGGTTAACCCTATAATAAGTATGGAAGACTTACAATCAACTCACTAAGGATAAGGTAAGATTTACATCAACCGCTATGGTAATTGAAACCTATGTGTCGCAACCTGAAAAAATACAGGGGTGCGAAAAAACAACCGGCGAAAGAAAAGTAACAGAAGAGTCGCCACCGTGCGTTATTATTCCCAAAGGAGGGAAAGGAAACGCTCGAAGTAAACCTGAAGAGAAAGGAAAGGAAAAGACAAGGTCTCGCAACCAAATCTTGGGTTCGGGAGTCGATTATGCGAAGGGAAGGTATTAGCACCCCCACGCATCCGTAGTACTCTACGGGATCCACTCTTGTTGTTCTTGTCTAAAGGGTGTGTGTTTAGCTAATGTACTATTTACTAAAAGGGTCAAGAGAAAAATGACTCGCACAGATATCGCATCCATTGCATACGTATCTCATCTGAATATGAGAATCAGAGTCTTCGTAGCTCGCCTACCTATGGGTTAAGGATAAGTGTGCTCGCTAAGACATCGCGTCTTATGCCTACGTATCTCATCGGGAATGAGAATCAGAGCAAAACGTAGTTCAAACTAACTACGGGAACAAAAGTCTCAATTGCAAATAGGGCAAGAGAAAGGGAAAGGTCTCGATCGCAACGAGGGCGAGAGAAAGGATCGCAACGAGGGCGAAAGAAAACAAGGATTAGTTGTTAGTCGTTAGTCAAACTCGGCAAGACATCGCATCTTGTGTCTACGTATCTCATCTGAACATGAGAATCAGAGTTGCCGTAGTTCGGCTACATAGGGACGCCAAACAAAACACACGCAGGAAACCGACTGCCAATCGCTGGACTTATGTCAGACTCCACACAATCAGGCAAACATGGAAACCGAATGCCAATCGTTGGACTTACATCGGACTCCGAACCAACAAACACACACAGGAAACCAACTGCCAATCGCTGGACTTATGTCAGACTCCTACACACACACAGGGTTTAACCGGACGCTGAATCGTCAGAAGCAACAACGAAGTTGAACAAACAAGCTAACAGGGAGTCTGGTACTCGAGCCTGCCAGCTGTCAAGCAAACACACACGAAAAAGGAAAAGAGTGCCCGAAGAGATCTCGCACGATCTCCTGCCTACGTACCTCATCTGGTATGAGAATCAGGGCGACGTAGTTCCCCTTTATAGGGGTTGCCATCTGAATATGGACTTACAAAGGAGGACACCAGTTGTGTCAGAGGAGAGTGGGCGATGTGTTCACGTCCTAGCAGTAGGTGTCGCAGCTCGCTGAATCGAGTCTTAGGCAGTTACCTCTTTGCAATAGAACGGACTACATGCCACAAGATCGGAGACGCTCGGAAAGGTCTAGAAGTGGGGAAAACTCTTCCCTAGAGTTGTCATGCAATGTGTACTTAAGTGTTTAGGATTTACAAATGGGAATATCTACCTAATGTTAACATGCAAAGAATATGGGAATCTTACCTATGTTATCATACAAAAGGATATGGGAATCCTACCTATGTTATCATAAAAAGGGTTCTATCTAATGGGTGCTACCTAATCGGAATAAGAATTGACGAGTGGAACAAAGAGAAGTGTTAGGGATAAGGGTTTGATTGGTTGGATGTGCTTTGAGTGATGGCGAGAACTAGGATGAGCGAGATATACATCTCGAATCCTAGCCTCAGGAGTGCATGGTATACACCATGTTCCATTTCCATCTTTATTTACAAAAGTGTTTAATAGAGAATTAAGTGTTTTGGATTTGATTGAGAAAGGGTTTGGAGAAATCGCATTGACAATTTTAGGCGATGGCGAGAGTTAAGATTGGCGAGGCATACGTCTCGAATCTTAACCTCAGGAGTGCATGGTATACACCATGTTCCATTTCCACCTTTATTGAAAGAGGGTTTAAATAAGAATTAGGTATTTTGAGTTTTTGTTGTGAAAATGACTTGACCTAGATCAAGTATTGATGGACGTTTGAGAAAGATTTGAATGAGTGTTTGAGAAAACAAAGTGGGTAAATTGGATGATGGCGAAAGCTAGGATTGGCGAGATATACATCTCGAATCCTAGTCTCAGGAGTGCGTGGTATACACCACGTTCCACTTCCATCTTTATTGAAAAAGTCTTGACTATGAATTAAGTTTTTTTGATTTTTGATTATGAAAAATGGCTTGACATTGGATCAAGCATTTGATGAAGTTTTTGAAAGAAATGGAATAGAATGGAAAAAGAAATGGATTGATTTGTTTATTGAGGAAATACTCGACGTTGGATCGAGTCATATTTTTGATCTTTTGAAATTGTTGATTTTATTCTTGTGTTAGTAGCTAACTACACAGTCAAGCAGTAAAGAAACAAGACAGTACAAGATTATTACACATCGGGGGAGTGGGGTACATTTTGTCAAATGGGGATTGAAAAATCATGAAATAATTAAATCAGGCCCAAACAACAAATAATGCAATGCATGAGTGTGAGTGCAAAGAGAACCGGCTCATTGTAAGAAAGCCCAAGAGTAAGCTATGTGAGGTTGATGGCGATGCTTAAAAAGCAATCGACTTACAAGGGTGTGAAAAATGGGCTCGATATTAAATCGAGAAAAATATGATTTTTATAGTTTTAAAATGGTTTTGAATTAAATTAAAATACAACAACTTTACATTATTAACAAAATGAACATATGAGTGTAATAAAGGCATAAACATAAAAAGAAACTAAAATGCTAAAAGAAAAAAATAATATAGCTAAAAGAAATAAAATGCCAAAAAATGCCACACATGAGTATTGAACCCACCCCACTCAAGAATATACACACTGCCCTTCTCCACCAGACCACTTATGATCATCTGCTACTGGGATACTATATTAAATATATAAACCGGGATAAAAAATAAAAAAAGATTAAGAACAATAAAAGAAAATACTAACATATAAACATTTTTATGTTTTTTATCTCTGTTAAAAAAAACAAATTAAATTAAATAAAAAGAAAATAGAAAAAAATAAAAAAAGAAAAGAACGAAATGGAGACGACGAAGCAGGAACTCGTCTTCCTTCCACCTCTCCCCAAACTCACGAACTCACCCTTTCCCAACAATGGCAATCTCACGCACTCTCCCCTCTCGTCCCTCTTATGACATCGCTCATCAACGAAACCCTCTCACGCTCTCAAAACTCAGCGACTCAATCTCTCTAAACTCTCACAACGTTTCATCAACAAGCACATGAGAAGGATAAAAAGAAGGAGAAAAGAAGCTCTTACGAAGTGTCGCGGTGGTGGCGGTGTAGGACGTGCAAACGCTGGCCTCCAGGTAATCAGTCTTGGGATTTTAGGGTTTTCTTTGCTTGAGATTTTTGCCTCCAAGTTCCGTTGTGATTTCGAATCGTCGCCTCCCTTTACTGATTTCTCTTTCTCCTTTTTATGCTCTCCCAGCTTAGGGTTTTGAATCGGTCTTTGCTGTTCCAGAAAGGTAACTTTGCAAAGCACTTTGAATGCTCAGAAATTGGATTGACCTCTTTGATGCTAGGTTCGGAAATGGTAATCTGAACCTTCGCTTTCTTCCTTGAATTTCATCTCTATTCCAATTTGGGAATTTCTTGAATTTTTACTGCTTGGTAATTAATTTTACCTCTTTACTGCAGTGAAAATGGTGTCTGATGAATTTCAATTTTGGTTCTTCAGCTTGTTAATGGTTTGCTGACAGTAGGATGATGATGCAGAATGTCTTGAATATGGCTTTTGCAACTGGACTGTTGTATGATGTTGTGCTTCTACAGATAAGTACCATCGTGGTTTGGTTTTGTAAGGTTGTTTGTATGATGAACATGATTGTTGTTGTTTGCTGCAGGTTATATCACAATTCTTGGTTGGCTCAAGGAAAGGCAATGATATGCAGTAGGTTGCCTTTTTTTTAATCTCATCTAACAATATCACACACCAGTGCATTGTAATGACGAAGTCCATCTCCTGGTTTCAAGATGATACATTCAAATGAGGTGCAACATTATAAACACACAGACTCCAACAGTGCGAATGCATTTTCTCTTATAAATACTGCAACATCATCAGCCTTCGTCTCTTAAACAACAATCTTTGTTGCAGCCGGACCTTTCTCAACAGTCGTGCCAAATACCGGCTGCACTAATCCTGATTCAAAGAAAATGGCAGCTATTCCTCACCATAGCAAAGTTGTACTTGCAAAGCGTTTATGGATCAAATTCAACCGTGAATCAATCTCGTCGCATCAGCTTTGATTTCTTACTGCTGCGTATTCACCAATCCATTTCACATTACAGCCCTCCAGGAGCCTAAACAAACCTCAAGTACGGATATCTTTGATCCTCGCGGCATGACCTGCATCATCAACTCCTTCTGTCACGAATTAACTTGCAACGCCGATGCGGAGAGGATTTTCGGAATAAAGCTCGTACTGTGATTCGACGAAGTCAAGGGCAAGAGTACTGCTAGATTCATAGGGTTGTCTCCAGAACTGATCCTTTTGATTTCCTGGTTGATATTATGCCTCGGGAGGACTTGTGTGATAAAGTGCTAGCATGCGTGTTGGAGGCCCTGTTGACGGCATTCCTTACGGTAATAAACCCTTACCCTCAAGAGAATTCTCGCCTTGCTGTAATTGTTGTAATTTCTTCACCATGGAGATCATAATGACAGATTCCCCGGGATCCAGAAATTGTTGCCATTTTGAATCAAAGGAATCAGTTGAAGCTAGCCTGGTTATTGAACCAGTTCCCTCTGAAGACGGTGCAGTGCCATCAGGCTGTCTAGCAGAAGCTGCAGAACCATCGCCAATGTGAGAAGGTTTGGAATATTTGAGGGTACGGTAGAAATATTATAGATTGCATGCAGGGCATCTAGCTTGCACTGGACTTCTGTTTTAGTTTGAAGCATCTGGATAAGGAACTGCACGGCCTGACTTGTGCCAATCATTTGCTTGGCTTCTTCAAGGCAAGAAAGATTCAAATAAAGCGCAGTTGCACAACCGTACGAGTTGGTGTTTGAAATCATTTCCTCCAACAACGATAAGATTCCCGCTGATATCATAAGTTCCTTATTTCTGTTGTTATTGGTCTGCCAAATTTGTGGACAACTGTCCAATTGCGTTTATAGCCGCCCACCGCACCCGAGGGTTTGGATCAGGAAATGAACTCAAAACCATTGACAATACATGCTCCAGATTCTTTGTCATCACCTTGGAACAACCCTTTGCAATTTGTGCAAAGGCAACGAGTGCAGCATGGCGCTTTTGCCATTCAGGTGCAGCCGAGTAAGGTGACTTGGTTGTAAAACCATCAGATGATCACTTTTGGTTTCATCGACCCCACGTCGTTCTCTTCTTGATTCACTTTATCCTTTTCCAGAATGCTTTTGAGATAGCATTTTTTCTGGATATGGGTTACGTATGGATTTGATTCCCAAGCTGAATTCCTGCACTAGTACTACTACCCTCTTGATCATGAGAACTTCCTTGGCTTTCAGCTTTTAGTGCTTTCTTCTTTTTTGTTATTTTATGACCATGTATCTCATACATTCTGCTCTTATTGTGCAGGCCTTCACGAAGTATGCACAGAATGGACTCAAATTGGTTTCAAATGAATAATAAAAATGGATATGGGTTTATTGATGCTGCAGGATATTGTTACTGTCACGGTTGTTCTTCCGGCAGATGGAGGAGTTCTTGAAGGACACAATAGCTGATTTCAATTGGTCTTTATACTCTTCTTGGAACCAAGCTTCATGAGGAGTCTCGGGTTTTCGAGAAGTTGAAGCCAAACGACGTTCCAAAGCCACAACTATCGGAGCCATCATTGCAGAATAACGAGCAGAGTTTATCCTTCTCTTCTCATTGTGACTGAGTGTAGCATTTTCTGCAATTCTTGCAGCCTCCTCTTTAAGAACATTTATTCGCCTCATCACAATTGTGTGAAGATCCTGAAGAGTACCGAGCCATAATTCCTCCCAGAGAACAGTAACATTTCCAAGTTCATTTATCATCAGCTGCACGTCCTGAACCAATCGAGGGTAAAGCTCTCTCAGACAACCCAGCACATGATGAAGCTCTTCTGAAGGCTTCTCTTCATAAGCATTAACATCAACTAGAGTTGGGTAAACTATAGAACAAGGAGAGTTCTTGGCCAGCATGATCAGTAAACCCTCCAACTGCTTCCGAATCAATTGTTCAGGATGAGAGCTCAAGCGTGCAAACAGTTGAGGAGTAACTTCCTGCCATGGCAACAAAGGAACAACCAAAAGAGAAGATGCAAGCTTATCTTTCAGTTCCACGCCATACAAAGTAGCCCTCAGAGTGTAGTTGCCAGTTTTTTGCTTGAAAGTGTCATTTTCAGAGCCAGGCATGTGACTATGGCCAAGATGAGAAGAAGAATAAGAAAGATATCGTATGTAACCATGAGCAGCATGTCCAAATAGGGACACTCTTCTTTTCCTCAAAGACCACCAAATATCTCGTATGCATAGCTAGTTCAAACCATGTCTTGGCATGCTTCATGGATGAAAATGGTTGTACTTTCACAACAGGTTTTGGCTTGGACGTTGGCAGCAAACTCATGGCTTTACTTTATGGCTTGGACTTTATGTTGGTCATGATTTGCTGTTTTTGTATAACTTGACTGCTCTTGTAGGCATGGCATGAACATAAACATGGTTGGCCAAGGATAACTTACAAATGAAGCTCTCATGATGGAAGCAAGCAAACATGAACAATGGAGTGATGGATTAAGGTTCATGATGGAAGACTTAGGATTTTAGGATGCAAAGAGGTTGTGTTGACTTTGGTCAAAGTTGACCAAAGTCAACAATTGGTCAAAGTTCATTTTTTTGTATTTTTCTTGTAAATGGAATTTAATGGACAATTATGGGTGAATTTAGGGTTTTTTTGGATTTTGGGTTGATTTTGGTCAAAGTTGACCAAAAAGTCAACCGTTGACCAAAGTCAACAATTGGTCAAAAATGTCAAAATTTGTATTTTTCTTGTATGGAATCAAATGTAATGGTTTACAATGACATGAAATAAATTGAAATGGATTAACAAAATGGTTTGAAGTTGGTTTCCAAATTTTTTTATGACTTGGATGACTTTTGACGTACATGAACAAGGCCATGAAATGAGACCATAAGGTTAGGATTTGAAAGGGATATTTATGAATCAAATGGCATGATTGGCAATTGGCCTGTGACACAAGAAGGTTGGTTGTTTGGATGACCAAGACCATATGTGCATTAACAATCACATGAACAACACCATGACTTTGGACCAAGACCAATCCTCATATAAGACCAAAGTAAGGTTAGGCCAAACATGCTAAAAATAAAAACATAAAAAATTCAGGACCAAAATCGGGGTATGACACTATGGCTAATGTATGAAAACATATTAACAATGGACAAAGCCAAAACAATTGAATGGGTGAGGTTAATTGATTATGAATATTCACAAAATATGGTCAAGGTATGATTATGATTGATTCAAAGAAGTTTTATGAAAAGTAAAGTTTGAAAAATCAAGGACTTAAGGTCCAAGTTTCTAATTTGAAAAGACATGAAGATGTTTGCACAACAAGTCAAAGTTTTTTGAAAGCAAAGTGTGGAAAGGTTTAGGACAAAGAGGGTATGGATGATGGAATGTAAAACTTCTAAGAAAGGTTCACCTCTTGAAATCATATAGAAGATGATTCAAGTGTGTCCTTAGGAATGAGCAACAAAGCAAGTAAAAAATAAAAGCAAGGTGATACCGGATGCCATAAATGGTCTTATACCAATCTCACAAACAAAAGCGGATATCGGATACCAATAAATGGGTTTACACCAATCTCCTAAAACAGAACAAAACTCGGATATTAGATGCCAATCTATCTGGACTTATACCAACCTCCAAAGGATGATCATAGGAATACAAGGGCCAACAACATGGTCTTACACTTGCATCCTCACATACAACAAACAAACAATGCACGAAGCAATGGACATGAGGGACCAAGTGAAATGGTCTTACACTCTATCCCTTCCAAATCATAGGAACAATGGCCAAAGCACATGGTCTTACAATTGTCCTCAATGGGTAAACCAAACCTGGATCACAAAGATATGCAATGATGATCATGCAATAATGAACAATCAATGATGATAAGTGCACAAAGGCAAGCAATGCAAACATGTACAAATGCTACAATCAAACAAACATTTAGCACCCACTATAACCAAACAATTAGGCTCAATCAAAGGGTTAGACTTAGAAGTCAACTGGAATAGGGTGAATGGCGCTCTTAACCTTGACATTGAGAGCCAAGGTGAAGCAAATGAAAGGATATGAGGGGTGTACCTCATCACTCTTATCCCTGGTCAGGGAGAGCATTGAATATCAGAAGGTGTGGGAGTTCAGAAAGATGGAACTCTCTCCACAAGTTAGACTCGATAGATCTTGGGTTTTTACTCACTATGCATCAACACAAGTAGTGTGAGCAAGGTGAGTGACTCACATAATAGTAGGAGATAGGCTACATATCTCTTTTGTCTACCAATTGCCTCACATGAGGTCTTTTCCTGCTTGGGGACAAAGTTAAACAATCACAAACATCGCCTCTTAAGGAGGACTTCAGACAGTTGCCTGGCTAAATAACAAGCCAGGTCTTCCAGACTACATGGAGACAAGAGAGTCTACCTCAATGATTAAGCAAAGCAATGCAATAGCTAGTTCTCAAGGAACTAAAGCGACTATGGTACCTGAAATCAATCAAATATAATCAGTATTCAAGTCACAAAGTCAAAACAGACAAGTTAAGAACCAACAAACAATGTACAATCAAACAATGCAATGTGCAAAGCACAAAAGCTCAAGTGAACCAAGCACCCTACAAAATAAACCAAGTTAGTCTATAACATCAAATGAAACAACTCAAACAACTTGCATTAACCTCCTTAAAGCATTTTGCTTCATAACCTGAAAATCACATTCAAACATGAGATACAAGACCACTAGGACAAGCCTAGGGTCAAAAGGAGATTAAAAATTTAAAACAGCAAGTGAAAAATGATCACAAACAAGATTAATCAATTAAGAAGAAATACCAATTGGTCCCATATCAAAACTATACACCAAGTCCATTTTATACACATAACATGTCAAACTATGCTTTTTGGAACCACATTGGAGCTAACAGAATGATCACACTCAAACTAATATCAAAACATCTCAATAAATTCCACAAAATTTCCAGCTCAAACAGAACACATTCAATGATCAACATATCAAGTTTCATGTTATTTGGACAAGTGGAAGTAGGGGAATAAAAATCAGGAAGTCATGGTATGCAAATACAACTCCAAATAAGGCTACAAATCATGTGCCAACTTCAAATGAATGCCAAACAGTTAAAACAAATGATAAATGAATGGGACCAAAGCCAAGATGAAGTTAAACATGTTAAGAACCACTCCACCAAATTTCATACTCACATGATAAGAAATGAGAATTTTACAAGTCATGTGAGTTGATCACTCAAGAAAAGTTCACAAAATGGTAAACAGCAAACAAAATTACCAATCAAATAGGAAATTGATCAACAAATCCTACAAAAAATCATGGTTAAACTAGACATATAGATGTAATCACATGCAAAAATCCAGGGCAAATGGCATTAGATAAGCATGGAAACAAAATTCATGAAGTTGACATAACATAGTGTGACACACATTGTCACACTCAAAAAGATCACATCATATCTTTCTAACCAGGAACTCAAAAATAGAAAACTATACATAAAAATCACCAGGAAGGAGTCAAGAACATGTATCTAAAATTTCACACATTTTGGATAAGGCATCATTATTTTATGAAGGAAAGGGCAAAACATACATCAAAAGCATACATGATCAAAGGCCTTAGACAAATTAAAAAATCAGCCAAGCACAACTTTTACTATCATGCCTAAAAAAATCTAGAGAGAATTTGGAGATCAACACAAAAATCCTCACTCAATTTGGATCAAAAATGGATTAATTATGATTTTTTGAAGATTGTTGAAAGAATGAAATAATTATTTAAGAGTTTAAATGAATTTGAATGAGGCGAATGGCATTTTCATAAATATCCACATCCAGAGGGCGAAACGCCCCGTTTCACTAAATGAAATGGCGTTGTGTGATTGGCTGATGCGCGCGGGAAACAGAAAATTCAAATGCAAGCCAGGCCAAATGGATCAAATCGCGTTTGGAAAGGAAAAAAGTCGTGTTCATCATGTTCTTGAGTTGTTCATCATCAACATTCACAAAACTCCATGGAAATGCACAAACCATATATGGATGGAATCAGCATGCAACGTACATCACTAATATCAACTTAATTTCATCTAACATTCAACATAGAAAAAGTTTCGATCCAAGAAAGTTTTGCATCTAAATGTTCAGATCCAGATTTCTCCTTCGATACTTAATGAAAATCTACGATCTAAGTTGCAGTGTAACCTATGTAGTGAGATCTACAAGACGCATATCAAGACTTAAAGAATCGTGTCAATCGAGTTCTGACCTTATGAATGAGGCAGTTCGTGATTCAGCTTGTTTCGCGGCTCTAATGGCAGAAACAGACACTCTATGATGATGTAGAAGGTGTATGGAAGGTGCAGCTCAGCTCAGTTACGCTCCAGCTTTCAAGAATGTTCAAACAGCCATGGATGAGCTTGATTTCACAGTTGCGAATTTCTTCAAGTTTTTCCAAGTCTTTGCTTCAACAGATCTTCTATACAGCCTCAAATGATGAATCATACAAGAAGAAACGGAAAAAGTGATGAATTCTTGATGAAGGATGAAAAAAAGTGTGAGAAAAAGTTGAGAGAAATTGAGAGAATTTTGATGATTTTTTATTTTTATCTGAAAAAATGATTGTTCCTGAGTTTTCTGTTATGATTAAGCCTTTATAGTACCCCTTAATCCATGCCTTAATCATGTTTAGCTCAATTTGGAGTGATTAGCAAATGAAGCTTATTATGCATTTTGGCCAATTTGCCCTTTTGAACTTAGGACCAATGGAACAGTAATTTTTTTTTGCAGCACACCACAAATCATGTTTTGAAGCAATCCCAATTGGCTTGGTGTAAAAATTCCATGTATTTTTGAAAATGACTATTTTTCCCACCAAAAATTAAATGGTTCACTTGAAAAATGACCTTTTTATGTGAAGGTTTTTGATGAAATGTGATGATGGATTTGGATAGTACACATCAAATGTGGTTTGCTCAAAAAAGAATCACCCAATTTGGCCTTTCCATTCAAAAGTTATGGCACTTTGAATTTCAACTTTTTCTGAAAATGATTTGATCATAACTTGCCAACCACACATGAGAAATGAGTGTTCTTGGACTTTTTGGAAAGGTGAGAGCAAGATATTCAACTTTCTTGTTGGAAAAATTTTGATTTGAAGCTTGTTTCATGATGTAATTTTGAGGAGAATGACTTTCCATTTTGGGCAGGTGAAAATTACAGGTCATTGCCATTTTGGGAAACTTTTGTCTTACCTCAAATCCTTCACTATGGATGTTTGAAATGCCAAATGAAGCTTATATGGACATGAATGAGACCTTTTCAACCATCTCACACCTTCCAATCCCTGATTAAATGCACAGTTGACCATAGTTGACTTTGCTAGGGTTTTGGTTGACTGAGCCATGCTTTGATGAATTTCAAGCCTCTTTCTCTTGAGATCTTGATACCAAATGATACCACAACTCATATGAACTCTTGATGAATGATCATGGTGCCCAAATTCTTCAAGAATGGCCACCATTTATTGCTCAATGACTTGCTTGATTGATTTTTACCTAGTTCGCTTCATCTGCAAGAAACAAGGTTAGATGACAATATTTTTGTACTTTTGGTTAGTAAACAAATGAAAAGTAATGATATACAAATGCTATACATGCTTGGTGATCAAGAACCACACTCACAAGGTACCCACCCACTAGGAGGCAAGCAAAGGTGCACAATGACCCTTGAGGCAATGATATGATATGATATGATGCCTTGAGGCCATGAGGGATCTTAGGGCAAAAATTGGGGTCTTACAGATGCCCCTATTTAAGGTCATTCTAGCCGGAGAAGTGAAGTTTAGAAATCTTCATCTCGACGCGGTAGAATGGGCTTAAATAATAGTAATGAGACAAATTTTGGTCCCTAAGAGACCTCATGATGCAGATGTATGCATGTAAAAGACACAAACTCTGTGGGGATATGATTCACACAAAAGAAAAGATGATCCATCGGAGTAATACACTCACCAGGCACAGAGACTCTAACAGGACTCTCATGGGGTCTTTATTGCGGATAATAAAGAGAAAGAATGCGTGAGCAGGACACGACTCTAAGTTGGGAAAACAAAACTGAGATAACGCGCGCAAGACACGACTCTGACTAGGGGATACCAGAAAACAGACTGGAGACCTTACTGGGGAAGTAAAGGACTCTCACTGGGGATAAGAGGACTTCCAAAGGAAACACATCCATTGGAATGACTCAAGCTGACCTACAAAATGCACGTACTGGGGATAACACCAATACAGCAACACAAATAGCAACACAAATCCGCTAGGGAAATCTAGAAAAGACTTTCCAGGGGAAGCCAAGGATGAGATGTTACCGGTATAAGGGCGACAAACTCAGGAAGAATGAATATCTAAGACCGGTATAAGGGTGAGAGATATCAATCAACCAACATCTGAGAAAGACCTGAAAAAGGTACATAAGCTCAGGGAAATCTGACTCCACAGGGGACCAAGGTCATAATAGGGAGCAGAAAGGAAGGAACACCAGGGATACCGAGGTATATAATAGGTGACCGACCGAAACGTGAATTGGTATATATGCCAATACACTCATCATCCTGAAGGAAAGCTAGAAAAGCAGACTTGTTTATAGGATGGATATTCGATTCCACAAGGAATACGAATCTTACTCTGCGGAGAAAACCGTCAAAATATCGACCCAAGAGTGCATGAGACATATTATACATTACCGGCAGACCGTGAATAATATACTCGAAAAGGAAGAGACACCAGAGATACCGGAGTATATAATAGGTGACTTACCAAAGACGTGAATTGGTATATATGCCAAAACACTCATCATCCGAAAGGAGGGCTTGAAAGCAAATCGACTTACAGGATGGACATTCGAATCCACAACAGGAAAACGAATCTTACTCAACTGGGGACACAAACCCAAAAAGTGCATGAGATATAATATCCATTACCGTCAGAACGTGGATAGAATACTCGCATGAGATATATTATCTATTACCGGTGGACCGTAGATAATAAACTCGCATGGTAAGAAACACCAGGGATACCGGAGTATATAATAGGTGATCTACCGAAAACGTGGATTGGTATATATGCCAAAACACTCATCATCCAAAACACAAACTGGTTAAAGGATGGGTATTCGATTCTACAAAGAATACGAATCTTACTCTACTGGGGAAGATCAACAAAGGATTCCAACCAAAGAGCGCATGAGACATATTATTCATTACCGGCAGACCGTGAATAATATACTCAAAAGGAAAAGACACCAGAGATACCGAAGTATATAATAGGTGACTAACCAAAAAGAGAGACAATCGGTACCAAGCATCTGGGTAAACGAAAGACAACTCAAAGAGGATAAATTCCAAGCAACCGACAATTATCCAAACAACAAGTATTCGACTCCGTAAAAGGGAAACAACGAATCTTACTCGACTAGGGAAACACAAAAAGTTTCGACTGAAGAGTGCATGAGATATATTATCCATTACCGTCAGAACATGGATAACACTCGCATGGAAGATTATCCACAACCGGCTACTGGGTTAACAAAGGATAAATCGACCGAAAAGAAAGGCATCGGGATACCAAACTAGGTATATGATGATGACCAATCAAAGGGAGCAACAATCATTACCGAGTAAACGGGTAAATGAAAGGCGATCTACTGAGAATGAATTGCAAGCATCCGGCAATTATCCACAGGGACTGGCTAGGGATACATTGATAAACAAATCAACGATCCGGGGAACAAATCACTAGCAAACGGTGAAAAGACCCACTGGTGACTTCAAAAAGGGATAACACTGCGAGCATACGGCAATGATCCAGAAGACAACCTGCTGGGGATAAATTGCTAGCATCCGGCAATTATCCACACGCAAAGAGGAATGTCAACATCGTACAACGAATGAAGTTATCCACAAAGAGTAACCGTCATCGGTTAGGATGAACAACAAGGTTAACTCTGCAAAGGGGAGATTAGGGTTTACGACTACCGAATACGGGGTAGAATACCAAAAATCTGGCTGAGGAAACAAGAGGTTAACACTACCGGCTACTGGGTAGAAACCACAGACTCAGCTGGGATAAAATTGCAAGCATCCGGCTATTATCCACCCGTACCATAAGGCACAAACTCCGATGGGGAGAACAAAACAACATAGGATTTACAACTACCGAATACGGGGTAGAAGACCACAAACTTCACTGGGATAGGGTGAATGAAGGCCAAATGCTGAGCACTTATTCAACTTATTCCACCGGGAAGCGCAAACTCTGTTTGGGATAAAAACCACAACAACAGAAAATCCACCATCAACCAGAACGAACCGCAAAGGTTACCTCTGCTAGGGGGAAAAAAGATAGGACTTACAACTACCGAATACGGGGTAGTAGCCATACTCTGGCGAGAATAACCATAAATTAGGGTTTACATCTACCGAATACTGGGTAGAAAACCAACAACTCTGCATGGGGATGGAACGAATCACAAATCCGCACGGGAAACAAAATAGGGTTTATAACAAACCACAAACTGCTGGAGAGCAGGCAAATAGGATTTACGACTACCGACTACTGGGTAGCGAACCGACAACTCTTGCTTGAGGAATAAAAGGTATATAACCACAAATTCCACCAAAGAAGCAAGGAACATAGGACTTACAACTATCGGTTACTGGGTAGAGGCCCAACAAAACTCCGTTGGGGATAAATGAGTTGATGCCGGTTATCGGGCAAACCATTCATTTCTTCCACAGGGAAGCACAAGAAACAGCTGACAAAATGCCAATTCGGGATTGATCCGAAAAGACGGACTGAATCAAAACACGTCCTATGAGGATATAACTCAATAGGAAAATCCATCCCAATATATGTGTTGGGAGGAAACGGAAGAAACCGCCATCCACGAGGATATATCTCAGTGGGGAACTGCAGAAGGAAAATACAGACACTTTCTGCTTATGGGCTGACTCTATATGGAGAGATTTAAACACCCGACATCTGCTTGGGAAGATCTAAAAAGAGATCTAGATCACCCATAGCAGGAGACAACAAACAAGAGATATATGGCAAAAAATGCAACATGAATATCTGAATGTTTTATGATTATGCAAGAATATGCGTGATTTATGTTTGATGAATGCTGACAAAACAGACAGTTCTAACACAAACAGGACCAGGAATCAAACGCCCGGTACTATACTTCCAGGGGAAAAACCAACTGGAAAGCCAATCTGCTAGAGATCCACGTGCTGTAAAGCAAAGATCTGCCGGTACTGCAGGGGATTAGGAAAATCCTGAGGATATCTGCAGGGGATCAGTATCAACTGAGAAAAGAGTTCATGGCACAACCAAGAACTGCTGCAAGAGCAACTCCAAACAAATCCGGGAACAACCCACTGCAGGAGTATCATCCGAGTAGAATCTAACTGCACAAGCAACTCTACTGGGGAAAAGCTATTAGCTATCCTTTCGGGGAACAACCCACCGAGGGAGAAAGCACCACACAAGTAGATCCTGTAACAAGCCACTCTACTCGGGGAGAACATACATCCGACGGATCACACAAGTAGACTCTGCAACAAGCCACTCTACTGAGGATCAAAACAGGAAATCATTCCAATCTTTGGGATACTAGGGCCACCAACCGACCCGTACTGGGGATTGAGAGAGCTTTCAACAGGCAGGAACTGCCACAACAACCATTCTGCAGACTAAGCTGGGAAAAAAATGGAAAGCAACCACACTGAGGAGAGACACAACAACTCCGCTGGCAACTGCACTGGGGAGAGACTACTGCTGGAGAAGAGCGCGAAGTCTTCAACAACATCTCTGCTTGCGACTATACTGGGGAACAACCCCACCAACAGCTCTGCTTGCGACAATCGCTGAGGAAAGCGGTAAAGCATCGGGATATCAATCCACCAACCACTGAATCTACCACAATTAGAACAACCATGCTGGGGAGATTACTGCTGGAGAAGAAACCGAGTCTTCAACAACCACCTCTGCTTGGGGAACAACCCCAACAACAACGCTGCTTATGGAACAATCCTAACAGCAAAGCGGGAGAAAGAGGATACAACCAAATGCCAGGAATATGAACAACTGTCTTACCTGTTGGGAATCATACCACCCTTGGGAGAGCACTGAGACATCCCTGAGTATCCTTTTGTCATTGTGAATATTCACTTTGTTTAAAACAAAAATTTTGAAAAATTTATTTGTTTAAAACAATGATATTTTATCAATTAAAACATGCAAAACATTTGTTGAATTGAAACAAATAAGAGTGCAAATAATTGGATAAAGCTCAAATTTATTTGATGGAATGGTAGCCTGCAAATGGCAAGACTCCATAGATCTGTACAAATTTGAAATCAGTGATATATATTGGAAGAGGGCTACATTGAACATAATGATCCTTTCTCTACCAATTTGAATCTCGATGTATTCGAAGCTTCAGTTTGACGACGAATCGAGAATCCTCTGACGAAATGACAGTTGTGGAACAGAAAGTCTTGTCAGGATACAGTTACTTGCCAAATCCCTAATTTCTGCCTAGATTGCCCCAGGGTGAGGTACTCAATCTAGCGGGATGCAAATATACTTTTTTTCAAGTCTCTAATTTTTGCCTGGATTACCCTTGCGGGTTCTCCACCGAGACACTCATTTTTGCCTAAGCCGCCCTTTCGGGTTTTCAACTTAGCGAGCTATTCTGTTTTTCATTTGCATATACTTTTTTTTTTAGGCAAAGTATTTCTTGACTGCATCTGAATTCACAGGACGAGTGAAATCCTCCCCATCCATTGTTGTAAGCATCAAAGCTCCGCCTGAAAAGGCTCTCTTGACAACATATGGACCCTCGTAGTTTGGAGTCCACTTGCCCCTGGAATCGGGCACGAAAGACAAAACTTTCTTGAGCACGAGGTCACCTTTTCGGAACACACGAGGCTTGACCTTCTTATCGAATGCTTTCTTCATTCTCTGTTGATATAACTGACCATGGCACATGGCAGTCAATCGCTTCTCTTCAATCAGATTCAACTGGTCATAACGACTTTGAATCCATTCAGCATCAGTCAACTTGGCTTCCATCAAGACTCTCATTGATGGGATCTCCACCTCTACTGGGAGAACAGCTTCCATGCCGTAAACAAGAGAGAAAGGGGTTGCCCCTGTTGAAGTGCGTACAGACGTACGATAACCATGCAAAGCAAATGGCAGTATCTCATGCCAATCTTTGTACGTAACTGTCATCTTCTGGATAATCTTCTTGATATTCTTATTAGCAGCTTCAACAGCCCCATTCATCTTAGGTCTGTAGGGAGAAGAATTATGGTGTGCAATCTTGAATTCAGCGCACAACTCATCCATCATCTTATTATTCAGATTAGATCCATTATCAGTAATGATCTTATCTGGCACACCATAACGGCAAATCAGCTGGTTCTTGATAAACTTCACAACCACCTGTCTGGTCACGTTCGCATACGAAGCGGCTTCAACCCATTTGGTGAAGTAGTCAATTGCTACGAGAATAAACCTGTGTCCGTTGGACGCTTTCGGTTCAATCATGCCAATCATGTCAATTCCCCACATAGAGAAAGGCCATGGTGATGAAATCACATTCAGAAGTGTCGGAGGGATATGAATCTTATCCGCGTAAATCTGACACTTGTGGCATTTCTTCACATACTTGCAGCAGTCAGACTCCATTGTCAGCCAATAGTAGCCTGCTCTCAACATCTTCTTAGCCATGGCATGTCCATTGGAATGAGTACCAAATGAACCCTCATGGACCTCAGTCATCAACAGGTTTGTTTCGTGTCTATCCACGCATCTGAGAAAAACCATGTCAAAATTTCTTTTATACAGCACTTCACCACTGAGGTAGAAACTGCCTGACAACCTTCTCAAAGTTTTCCTATCTTTCACAGATGCCCCAGGCGGGTAGACCTGGTTCTGGAGGAAATTCTTGATATCAAAATACCAAGGCTTGTCATCATTCACTTCTTCAATTGCAAATATGTGAGCTGGTCTATCCAAGCGCATCACGGCAATGTTGGGAACTTCATTCCAATACTTCACGACAATCATGGAAGCAAGCGTAGCAAGAGCATCTGCCATCCGATTATCCTCTCGAGGAATATGATGAAATTCAACTTCTGTAAAGAAAGTTGAAATCCTTCTTGCATAATCTCTGTATGGAATGAGACTTGGTTGATTCGTCTCCCATTCACCCTTGATCTGATTAACAACCAGGGCCGAATCACCATACACATCAAGATGTTTAATTCTCAAATCAATACATTCTTCAAGTCCCATAATACAGGCCTCATACTCAGCCATATTATTCGTGCATTTGAAAGTCAGCCTTGCTGTAAGCGGAATATGTGTGCCATGAGGAGTAATGATTACTGCCCCAATTCCATTTCCATACTGATTTACAGCGCCATCAAACACCATCGTCCATCTGGAACCAGGTTCTGGACCTTCATCAAGTGTAGGCTCATCACAATCTTTCATTTTCAAATACAGAATCTCCTCATCTGGGAAGTCATACTGAACAGACTGATGATCTTCAATCGGCTGGTGCGCTAAATGGTCAGCCAGGATACTACCTTTAATAGCTTTCTGAGTTCGATACTCAATATCATACTCAGACAACAGCATCTGCCAACGGGCAATCCTCCCAGTTAAAGAAGGCTTCTCGAAGATATACTTGATTGGATCCATCCTGGATATCAACCAAGTTGTATGATTTATCATGTACTGGCGCAACCGCTTAGCAGCCCAAGCTAAAGCACAGCACGTCTTCTCAAGCATAGAATACCGAGACTCACAATCAGTAAACTTCTTACTGAGGTAGTATATAGCAGATTCTTTCTTCCCTGATTCATCTTGTTGACCGAGGACACAACCCATCGAGTCTTCAAGCACAGTCAAATACATGATCAGAGGTCTTCCTTCCACAGGCGGAGACAAGATCGGAGGTTCAGACAGATACTCTTTGATACTGTCGAAAGCTTTCTGGCAATCCTCGTTCCAATCATGAGATTGATCTTTCCGGAGGAGCTTGAATATCGGCGCACATGTGGCAGTCATGTGGGATATAAATCTGGAAATGTAATTCAAGCGGCCAAGAAAACCTCGGACTTGCTTCTCAGTTTTGGGTGCAACCATCTCTTGTATTGCTTTGACCTTTGCAGGATCAACCTCAATACCTCTTTCGCTGACAACGAAACCCAACAACTTGCCGGAACGGACTCCAAATGTACATTTGTTCGGATTCAAACGAAGTCTGAACTTCCTCAGACGCTGAAAAAGCTTCAACAAATGCTCGACATGCTCAACTTCCGTTCGGGATTTAGCAATCATATCATCAACATAGACCTCTATCTCCTTGTGCATCATATCATGGAACAAGGTAGTCATAGCTCGTTGATACGTGGCTCCGGCGTTCTTCAAACCGAAGGGCATCACTCGATAACAGAATGTTCCCCAAGGTGTGATGAATGTTGTCTTCTCCATATCTTCGGGTGCCATTTTGATTTGATTATATCCGGAAAATCCGTCCATAAAGGAAAAGACTTTGAATTTAGCCGTATTGTCTACCAACATATCAATGTGTGGTAGAGGAAAATCATCTTTCGGACTAGCCTTATTCAAATCTATGTAATCAACGCACATACGGACTTTTCCGTCCTTCTTAGGAACATGCACAATATTGGCCACCCATTGAGGATATGTAGAAGTCACCAGAAACCCCGCATCAATTTGCTTCTGAACTTCCTCCTTGATCTTCACTGCCATATCTGGATGAGTTCTTCTGAGCTTCTGCTTCACAGGCACGCACTCAGGCTTCAAAGGCAGGAAATGTTGCACAATATCTGTATCTAGACCCGGCATGTCTTCATATGACCAAGCAAAGATATCTGAATATTCTCGTAGCAAACTGATCAAATCCTTCTTGACAGACTCTTCAAGAAGTGCCCCAATCTTCACCAGACGAACACAATCCTCAGACCCCAAGTTGATTGTTTCCAGATCCTCAAGGTGCGGCTGAATGATCTTCTTCTCATGCTCAAGGAGACGGGAAATCTCATCAGGAATTCCTTTAACATCATCTTCCTCTACCTCGAATACAGGGAATTCAAAATTGGGAGATGGCGTTGGATCATTATGTTCAATGGGTTTTAAGATTAACCTGCATAATGATTTTGGTTAATGAAAAACTTTTAGAATTTAAACAAGCAAATCATTATGCAGATGAAAAATGTTGCTTTTATTCTTGTTTTTATGGGTTTTTTGTGATCACTGATTTCATGCAAAAAAGCAAAAAGTGAAAACAAATGGAAAAACAAATGTTTAACAATGCATTAATTGAATGGAAACATCATTGTATATATGATGCCAACAATGTCGTCACTTCTCCTTTTGGCATGGGAGAATGGTTTTAAACAAAGTGAACAATTACTCTGATCTATGGATGACTGTAGGAACATCTACAGCGACCCAATTGTGGCAGACACCACCAGGAATGACAAAATTGTTCAAATCTTCTGCATCCTCTTCAAAGATAGCAGCAGCTTCTTCCTCAGGTTGATCGTCATGGATAGAACCTCCACTTGTGAATAAACCTTGCTCATTATATGCCCTAGAACAGTAGCCAATGCCAGCCCGGGATATGTTGTCTTCCAGCTCGATCACCTTCCCTAAACCAGCAACTGCACCACATTCAATGGCCAGCTTTGCATCACGGTAGGAAGTGAATGAAGGAGACTTCTTCTCAATCGGCTCATCAATAGATAAAGCTTGGAACGGAGTTTCAACATCATCCTCTGCGTCAATGTATGAGAAAGAAGACAAGTGGCTAACCAGGAGAGCCTTTTCTCCCCCTACCACAACCAGTTTCTTGTTCTTCACGAACTTCAATTTCTGGTGTAGGGTGGATGTCACGGCGCCAGCCTCGTGAATCCATGGTCTTCCTAAGAGACAGCTATAAGATGGGTGGATATCCATTACCTGGAAGGTAACTTGGAAATCACTTGGTCCGATTTTGATAGGGAGATCAACTTCCCCAATCACGGTCTTGCGCGACCCATCGAATGCTTTCACAACGACCCCACTCTGCCTCATAGGAGGACCCTGATATGACAATCTAGAGAGTGTGGATTTTGGCAATACATTTAATGATGATCCAGTGTCCACCAGCACGTTGGACATGGCATCAGATTTGCAGTTTAGAGATATGTGTAAAGCCATGTTGTGGTCTCTTCCCTCCTCAGGGAGATCGGCGTCACTAAAACTCAAAGTGTTGCAAGCGGTGATGTTTGCAACAATATTGTCAAATTGCTCAATCGTGACGTCATGATCAACATACGCCAGATCCAATACCGTCTGCAGAGCCTCCCTATAGGGTTCTGAATGCAACAGCAAGGATAATATGGAGATTTTGGATGGCGTTTGTAGAAGCTGGTCTACAACATTATACTCACTCTTCTTGATGAGCCTCAGCATCTCATCAGATTCTTCATTCAAAGTGCCACTCGGGCCAACTGAAGAAGTGGGAGCCTTTTGTACAGAGGAGGGTCTGGCAACATCAAGTGCCGGATTCTGAATATTAACAGCGGTCCCCACCGGGCGCTCAGTAGATTCAGAAGCAACAGGGGCTTTTACAGGTGCAGAGAAAACACGACCACTCTGGGTCAGCCCGCTCACATCAGCGATGTTGGTTACAGCAGTTGAAGGCAAAGGCACTTCGACCCCATCTTGCACAGCAACAGGGTTGTATCTGAACGGCACAGCTCGGTCAGACGAATAAGGCACGGGGCCTACAGGTTTAATCACCAAGGAGGGAGAAGCCTTCGGCTTGCTGCTATCGTAGCGAATAACAACAGGCTCGGGTAGCTTGAACACGGGGGATATAACATTAACCTCCGGTTCGTCCTCATCAACATTGCGATTCTGCAGAATCTCAATGGTTCCCTCGTCTAATAACTCTTGGAATTCTCTGCGGACCTGGTTGCAACCCAAGCGGTTCACCGAACAGATGCGGCATTTGTCGTGGTCATGCTCCATGTGGCTGTACTGACACAGCAAACGATGTAATTCCACCAACGACTGTCGAATATGACTTACGTATTTGACCTTGTATTTCCCAGGGCATCCCTGGATCATGTTCACAGACTTCCCATGCGAAGGCAATGGGTTCTTGGTGACATTTGGGCCTGAATCTTCGAAGCTCAGAATCCCACACCTCATAAGGTCTTGAACCTTAGTCTTGAGCGGATAACAGTTTTCAATATTATGGCCCGGAGCTCCGGAGTGATACACACAATGCTGATCTGGTTTATACCACCATTGTGGATTTGCAGGAATAGCAGGAGGATCCCTGGGAGAAACCAATTTCCTTTCCAACAAGGAAGGATAAAGCTCTGCATATGACATCGGAATCGGATCGAAGCTGATCTTCTTCCTATCATAATTCAAGTTGGCCTGATTGGTTGTGCTTCCACGAGGCTGGTAAGCCTGTTGCTGTGGGCGTTGCTGTTGCTGATAGTGAGGCTGTTGATATTGTTGTTGATGCTGAGCCTGCTGATTATCTCTGAATACAGGTGCTATATGAGCCACCTGGTGCTGATGACCGGCACGGCGTGCGGGTTTCCTCTGAACAGGAGGTTTCCTTGATTTGCCATAGGATTGCACAGCATGTGCTTTCCCATCTTTCTTCTTAGCAAATGCTCCATACCGCTTGCTAGAAGAGCCTTCATCTTTCGCCAAACGTCCTTCACGGACACCTTCTTCCAACCTCATTCCCATATTCACCATCTCGGTGAAATCAGAGGGAGCACTAGCGACCATCCGCTCATAATAAAAAGAACTAAGAGTCTTCAAAAAGATCTTAGTCATCTCTTTCTCCTCCAGCGGAGGAGTAATTTGGGCAGCCAGCTCTCGCCACCTCTGGGCGTACTCCTTGAAGGTTTCCTTGTCCTTCTGCGACATAGACCTGAGTTAATCTCGGTCAGGCGCCATATCGACGTTATATTTATATTGCTTGACGAAGGCTTCGCCAAGGTCGTTGAAGGATCTGATATTAGCACTATCCAAGCTCATATACCATCTGAGCGCAGCGCCAGACAGACTATCTTGAAAATAATGAATCAACAGCTGATCATTATCGGTCTGAGTAGACATCTTCTAGGCGTACATGACCAGGTGAGCAAGAGGGCAGGTGTTCCCTTTGTATTTTTCAAAGTCAGGTACTTTGAATTTAATCGGTATTTTCACACCGGGAACAAGGCACAACTCGGCAGCAGACTTGCCGAACAGATCTTTACCCCTGAGGGTCTTCAATTCCTTCCTCAGCTCAAGGAATTGGTCATTCATGGCATCCATCTTTTCATTAACATCCGGGCCCTCAGACGGCTCGGAATGATAGATGGTGTCGTCTATCCTCGGCATGGTATGCACGACAGGAGGAGCAGCAACAGGGACCGGGCTAGATGCCGGCATGTGAGAAAAAGTTGGAGCAGGGATATCCGGCATGAAACCCGGAGGCATACCCCAAGGGAATCCGGCTGGCATTGCGTGAGACCCAAAATGAGCACTGGCGGCTGGCACAGACGGAGCTATAATCTCAGAGATGACAGTCCTCTGAACAGGAGTTGCGGGCGGTTGAGCAGGTTGATTCTGAGCAGCAAGAAGTTGCTCCATCAAAGCGCCAAGTCTGGCGACCTCTTCCTTCAGTTCTCTGTTCTCTTGCTCTAGCTGATCCATAACTCTGGCAGAATTTGCTCTGGTATAGTACCGGTGAGTCAGCTTGTCTTCAAAATAAATGAAGAACACAGAGTCAGCACAAGAAGACCCGAAACAAGGTACCTGCTTATGCAAAATGATGCATGAAATGCTAGTGCATATGCTTTGTTTTATTTTTAAGGAACCCTTAAGGTATTATTTGCAATTTTTGGAATTTAAAGCATTTTAATTTCTCATGGAAAATATCTCATTCAATATATCGAGACAAAGAAGTACAGCATTTTTGATTCAATTACAAGGAGAAAAGGAAAATAACATCCTATGGATCCCTAGTAGCTCGGGATGCTGGAAGACGAGAAACGCACAGCTTCTTGATCTCTCTCTCATAGGCAACTTCCATATCTGCTTTCTCCTTAGCCAGCTGATCATACTTCCTCTTCCAGAATTTGGAAGACTGAGGAAGCAAAGGAGTCCAAGTGTCATTGGGATCGTCGATCACTCGATGCTCAAGGAACTCAATCAGAGCATCTTTCTCCTTAATCTGCTGCAGCAATTCTTCTCTTTCACGGATCCAAGCACGTGAAAGGTCTTCTTCTCTCAACTCCTCTACACGTTGGATAGGGAGGGTTGAAGGCCCAGCCACATCCAAAGGTGTAGGTCTCGGATGGTCGTATGGCATCAAGTAAGTGGCAGCTCTCTGTCTGACCCAGGAAGTATAGGGCTCCAAAGCAATGCAATTCTTCGGACCTAGCTCATTCCTACTCTCCTTGCAGATCTTGCGCCAAGCGCGGACGAATCTGGCTTTCAGGCCTTGGGGATCTTTACCCTCCTGAAAGAATACACCTTCTAACAGAATGTTATGAGGTTTATCCTTTAGGGGGAACCCAAGCTGACGACGTGCTAGAATGGGATTGTAGCTGATCCCACCACATGTACCGAGAAGAGGCACATTAGGGAATTCACCACAATAGTCAATGATCTGCACTGTATCATACACGCGATCATACCAAGAGATATCATCATTAGTGAGAGACATGAGTCTCTGAGACCACCGTAGACATCCCTTGTTCTCCTTGAAGGCAAGAGTCTGCGGCAAGTGCGAAATAAGCCACTTGTACAGCAGAGGTAGACAGCATACGATAACTCCTCCACCCTTTGCATTCGTCAGATGCAAAGAGACACAAGCGTCACCCAACAAAGTCGGAACGGGATTAAGAACCGAGAAGATCCTAATGGCGTTCATGTCCACGAATTTGTCGAAGTTGGGAAATAAGACCAACCCATAGATGAGCAATACAAACAAAGCCTCAAAGGCATCCTCACTCATGGCCTTCCCATAGATGGTAGCTTGAGCGACAAGGAACTTGGAAGGGAGACCCTGAATTCCACCTTTGGTAGTCAGGTTAGCTTTAATCAAAGCTTCATCTATGTGCAACAGATCTGCAATCTCTCGAGCGGTCGGAATACTCTCTAGGCCACTGAACGGCACCTGATCCAGAATCGGGATCCCAATAAGGTGAGAATACTCCTCCAAGGTAGGTAACAGCTGGAAGTCTGGAAAAGAGAAGCAGTGATACAGCGGATCATAGAACTGAGCTAGAGTACTCATCAACCCTTCGTCAACCTGAGTAGTCAACAGAGGCAGAAGCTTCCCATAGCGAGCTTTGAAACCCAAGGGATCTAATACATAAGATGTCAGATTCCTTAACTCCTTCACATCGGGCTGCTTAAAGCTGTACTTCTTTGTATGCCTTTTTGGTCTTTCCATGTCTGAAAATTTGGCAAATAAACCCTTTAAGTTCCTTGAAATTTTTTTTTTTTTTTGATGACATGAGATGCAGATGAACGCATGAATGCATGAATGCAACAATCACACTCAAGGATCAAGCAAAGCACACCAAACAAAGGTCGTGGGAAAGCTCATTGTATCCCCTAATATCAATCATCCATTTTGGTGGATTTAGGTTTTCACCTTATCGACACCCAAGTTCCATTGATATTAACGGTACATGAACCGGCTCTAACATCCTTAATATCAATCATCCATTTTGATAGATTTAGGTTTTACACCTTATCAATACCCAAGTTCCACTAATATTAACGATATTTGAACGACTCAACCACGAATCACGGGTTTGCTGAGAGTTACGAGCATGGAGTCTTGGTTAAGAACCACCCAAAGGGAGTGTACTAGGGTTTAAACCTGCCAGACATGTTCTATCAGAGGTTCCCATAATCATCGTCCCATCTCTCGGATATTATCGGAGGAACGAATACTCGTATTCCAAAAATATTCTCGAGAGAGACTCTTATGAGTGTAGTATCGGGTAACAATCGCATCAGATCTTACATCAGAACGACCTTCGCACTACGTCCTAAAAATAGGCCAAGATGGGTTTGGTAAACTAAGGTCCTTGGCTTCTAAGGCACATGATTGAAGGAATAATGCCTAACCACAAATAACTTGTGTGACATTATTAATCCAACATGACCTCCACCAAGTGAATGGACTCGCAAGTCAACTGGCTAAGGAATACTCCACACCAGTCAACAAGAATATGCCATTCTCCTATCCTAGAGTGCACTCGAATTCGGGTACAGAACTCATCTCACAGAGATCACCAAAGCAAACAGCAATTGTATATCAAGCAATTCAAACATTACAATCAATACAGTTATCCCAAATTGTACAAAAATATGTCAAATAACACATAACAATATCATACAACAAGGGTGAAAAGTAGGCAATACCACCAGGGAAAATCTCTTTGTTTCCCCAGCAGAGTCGCCACTTTTCTGTAGCGGTGTATTCGTCGCTATATGATTTATTGATTAAATCAAAAGCAAAGCATACAATGAATCGAGTCGCCACCGCACTTTTATTTATCCTAAGGACTGGTTAAAAAGCGAATAAAAACCTAAGAAGTTTTACACGTAGAAAACTAATGAAAAGATCAGAGAATCTGGATAAGGGGTAAATTACGCAATGGGAAGGTGTTAGGCACCCATCACGTCCTAGGTACTCCTAGGGAGCCCTTTTCACACTTGTTGTATAAAAAATGTTTATTTTTTTTTGACATATTGTGCAAACATGAATGGGAAGATGAGAAAAGAATGTATAATTTAATTATTTTTGTGTTCGAACGGATGAACCCGTTGCCTACGTACCTTCCATCAAAGGTAAGGATCAAAACGCCGTAGTTCGGCTAAAAGATTTCCAAAAATTTGTGAGTTCATTTTTAAAACACAAGCACTAAGGCTTTTCATTACCAATGGGAGAAAACTCAACCAACATCAACAATCCACCATGCGAGGACGGCTTCAACATACTAGTGAGGGGTTAACCCTATAATAAGTATGGAAGACTTACAATCAACTCACTAAGGATAAGGTAAGATTTACATCAACCGCTATGGTAATTGAAACCTATGGCTAATGTATGAAAACATATTAACAATGGACAAAGCCAAAACAATTGAATGGGTGAGGTTAATTGATTATGAATATTCACAAAATATGGTCAAGGTATGATTATGATTGATTCAAAGAAGTTTTATGAAAAGTAAAGTTTGAAAAATCAAGGACTTAAGGTCCAAGTTTCTAATTTGAAAAGACATGAAGATGTTTGCACAACAAGTCAAAGTTTTTTGAAAGCAAAGTGTGGAAAGGTTTAGGACAAAGAGGGTATGGATGATGGAATGTAAAACTTCTAAGAAAGGTTCACCTCTTGAAATCATATAGAAGATGATTCAAGTGTGTCCTTAGGAATGAGCAACAAAGCAAGTAAAAAAATAAAAGCAAGGTGATACCGGATGCCATAAATGGTCTTATACCAATCTCACAAACAAAAGCGGATATCGGATACCAATAAATGGGTTTACACCAATCTCCTAAAACAGAACAAAACTCGGATATTAGATGCCAATCTATCTGGACTTATACCAACCTCCAAAGGATGATCATAGGAATACAAGGGCCAACAACATGGTCTTACACTTGCATCCTCACATACAACAAACAAACAATGCACGAAGCAATGGACATGAGGGACCAAGTGAAATGGTCTTACACTCTATCCCTTCCAAATCATAGGAACAATGGCCAAAGCACATGGTCTTACAATTGTCCTCAATGGATAAACCAAACCTGGATCACAAAGATATGCAATGATGATCATGCAATAATGAACAATCAATGATGATAAGTGCACAAAGGCAAGCAATGCAAACATGTACAAATGCTACAATCAAACAAACATTTAGCACCCACTATAACCAAACAATTAGGCTCAATCAAAGGGTTAGACTTAGAAGTCAACTGGAATAGGGTGAATGGCGCTCTTAACCTTGACATTGAGAGCCAAGGTGAAGCAAATGAAAGGATATGAGGGGTGTACCTCATCACTCTTATCCCTGGTCAGGGAGAGCATTGAATATCAGAAGGTGTGGGAGTTCAGAAAGATGGAACTCTCTCCACAAGTTAGACTCGATAGATCTTGGGTTTTTACTCACTATGCATCAACACAAGTAGTGTGAGCAAGGTGAGTGACTCACAGAATAGTAGGAGATAGGCTACATATCTCTTTTGTCTACCAATTGCCTCACATGAGGTCTTTTCCTGCTTGGGGACAAAGTTAAACAATCACAAACATCGCCTCTTAAGGAGGACTTCAGACAGTTGCCTGGCTAAATAACAAGCCAGGTCTTCCAGACTACATGGAGACAAGAGAGTCTACCTCAATGATTAAGCAAAGCAATGCAATAGCTAGTTCTCAAGGAACTAAAGCGACTATGGTACCTGAAATCAATCAAATATAATCAGTATTCAAGTCACAAAGTCAAAACAGACAAGTTAAGAACCAACAAACAATGTACAATCAAACAATGCAATGTGCAAAGCACAAAAGCTCAAGTGAACCAAGCACCCTACAAAATAAACCAAGTTAGTCTATAACATCAAATGAAACAACTCAAACAACTTGCATTAACCTCCTTAAAGCATTTTGCTTCATAACCTGAAAATCACATTCAAACATGAGATACAAGACCACTAGGACAAGCCTAGGGTCAAAAGGAGATGAAAAATTTAAAACAGCAAGTGAAAAATGATCACAACCAAGATTAATCAATTAAGAAGAAATACCAATTGGTCCCATATCAAAACTATACACCAAGTCCATTTTATACACATAACATGTCAAACTATGCTTTTTGGAACCACATTGGAGCTAACAGAATGATCACACTCAAACTAATATCAAAACAGCTCAATAAATTCCACAAAATTTCCAGCTCAAACAGAACACATTCAATGATCAACATATCATGTTTCATGTTATTTGGACAAGTGGAAGTAGGGGAATAAAAATCAGGAAGTCATGGTATGCAAATACAACTCCAAATAAGGCTACAAATCATGTGCCAACTTCAAATGAATGCCAAACAGTTAAAACAAATGATAAATGAATGGGACCAAAGCCAAGATGAAGTTAAACATGTTAAGAACCACTCCACAGAAATTTCATATTCACATGATAAGGAATGAGAATTTTACAAGTCATGTGAGTTGATCACTCAAGAAAAGTTCACAAAATGGTAAACAGCAAACAAAATTACCAATCAAATAGGAAATTGATCAACAAATCCTACAAAAAATCATGGTTAAACTAGACATATAGATGTAATCACATGCAAAAATCCAGGGCAAATGGCATTCAATAAGCATGGAAACAAAATTCATGAAGTTGACATAACATAGTGTGACACACATTGTCACACTCAAAAAGATCACATCATATCTTTCTAACCAGGAACTCAACAATAGAAAACTATACATAAAAATCACCAGGAAGGAGTCAAGAACATGTATGTAAAATTTCACACATTTTGGATAAGGCATCATTATTTTATGAAGGAAAGGGCAAAACATACATCAAAAGCATACATGATCAAAGGCCTTAGACAAATTAAAAAATCAGCCAAGCACAACTTTTACTATCATGCCTAAAAAAAACTAGAGAGAATTTGGGGATCAACACAAAAATCCTCACTCAATTTGGATCAAAAATGGATTAATTATGATTTTTTGAAGATTGTTGAAAGAATGAAATAATTATTTAAGAGTTTAAATGAATTTGAATGAGGCGAATGGCATTTTCGTAAATATCCACATCCAGGGGCGAAACGCCCCGTTTCACTAAATGAAATGGCGTTGTGTCATTGGCTGATGCGCGCGGGAAACAGAAAATTCAAATGCAAGCCAGGCCAAATGGATCAAATCGCGTTTGGAAAGGAAAAAAGTCGTGTTCATCATGTTCTTGAGTTGTTCATCATCAACATTCACAAAACTCCATGGAAATGCACAAACCATATATGGATGGAATCAGCATGCAACGTACATCACTAATATCAACTCAATTTCATCTAACATTCAACATAGAAAAAGTTTCGATCCAAGAAAGTTTTGCATCTAAATGTTCAGATCCAGATTTCTCCTTCGATACTTAACGAAAATCTACGATCTAAGTTGCAGTGTAACCTACGTAGTGAGATCTACAAGACGCATATCAAGATTTAAAGAATCGTGTCAATCGAGTTCTGACCTTATGAATGAGGCAGTTCGTGATTCAGCTTGTTTCGCGGCTCTAATGGCAGAAACAGACACTCTATGATGATGTAGAAGGTGTATGGAAGGTGCAGCTCAGCTCAGTTACGCTCCAGCTTTCAAGAATGTTCAAACAGCCATGGATGAGCTTGATTTCACAGTTGCGAATTTCTTCAAGTTTTTCCAAGTCTTTGCTTCAACAGATCTTCTATACAGCCTCAAATGATGAATCATACAAGAAGAAACGGAAAAAGTGATGAATTCTTGATGAAGGATGAAAAAAAGTGTGAGAAAAAGTTGTGAGAAATTGAGAGAATTCAGATGATTTTTGATTTTGATCTGAAAAAATGATTGTTCCTGAGTTTTCTGTTATGATTAAGCCTTTATAGTACCCCTTAATCCATGCCTTAATCATGTTTAGCTCAATTTGGAGTGATTAGCAAATGAAGCTTATTATGCATTTTGGCCAATTTGCCCTTTTGAACTTAGGACCAATGGAACAGTAATTTTTTTTTTGCAGCACACCACAAATCATGTTTTGAAGCAATCCCAATTGGCTTGGTGTAAAAATTCCATGTATTTTTGAAAATGACTATTTTTCCCACCAAAAATTAAATGGTTCACTTGAAAAATGACCTTTTTATGTGAAGGTTTTTGATGAAATATGATGATGGATTTGGATAGTACACATCAAATGTGGTTTGCTCAAAAAAGAATCACCCAATTTGGCCTTTCCATTCAAAAGTTATGGCACTTTGAATTTCAACTTTTTCTGAAAATGATTTGATCATAACTTGCCAACCACACATGAGAAATGAGTGTTCTTGGACTTTTTGGAAAGGTGAGAGCAAGATCTTCAACTTTCTTGTTGGAAAAATTTTGATCTGAAGCTTGGTTCATGATGTAATTTTGAGGAGAATGACTTTCCATTTTGGGCAGGTGAAAATTACAGGTCATTGCCATTTTGGGAAACTTTTTGTCTGACCTCAAATCCTTCACTGTGGATGTTTGAAATGCCAAATGAAGCTTATATGGACATGAATGAGACCTTTCCAACCATCTCACACCTTCCAATCCCTGATTAAATGCACAGTTGACCATAGTTGACTTTGCTAGGGTTTTGGTTGACTGAGCCATGCTTTGATGAATTTCAAGCCTCTTTCTCTTGAGATCTTGATACCAAATGATACCACAACTCATATGAACTCTTGATGAATGATCATGGTGCCTAAATTCTTCAAGAATGGCCACCATTTATTGCTCAATGACTTGCTTGATTGATTTTGACCTAGTTCGCTTCATCTGCAAGAAACAAGGTTAGATGACAATATTTTTGTACTTTTGGTTAGTAAACAAATGAAAAGTAATGATATACAAATGCTATACATGCTTGGTGATCAAGAACCACACTCACAAGGTACCCACCCACTAGGAGGCAAGCAAAGGTGCACAATGATCCTTGAGGCAATGATATGATATGATATGATGCCTTGAGGCCATGAGGGATCTTAGGGCAAAAATTGGGGTCTTACAGTCTCATATCAAATTTTCTCTTTGCCCACTTGGGCCTATGTTTATGCTTCAGTTATTTTCACTTTGCTCACTTGAGCCATTACTATTATGCTTGTGATATATTTTTACTTGTGACTGTTTTTTGTTTCTGGTCTTAGGACCTTAAAACACTTAATAAAAACAAAAGCATTAAAAAACACATTGGTGGACTGTTGGATCTCTGTCTATGACTTGATTTGGACCTATGGACTTAGAGTATGCAACATTCCTAAGCTATGGAAGGAAACTTGGCCAATGCCATTCATCTGATACAAGCTTGAGATACTCCCTTTGGTTGATCTGGTGCACTCTTTCTTTGTGAGTAAGTTGTTATTTTGATCTTATTGTCACTATTTGATGCTTTCTCTTTGAGTATGTTTCAAGGGATTTCTCATCTGATACATCTAAAGGACATTTAATATTGCTTGCTTTGGAGTGCTAGCTTGGATCATATTGACTTTTATGCCTTTTCCTTTTATGCCTCATCTAATTATTTTGGCCACTTTGTGCCTTTTCCTTTTAACCTTTTCAAAAAGAAAGCAGTTAGATTTGAGTTATCCTTGGTTGAGATGTAATTCTCCCATTCCATGATATGTTGAGTGTAAGACTTTCCATTTACTAGGGGTTAGTGGCATGCTTGTTGATTGCCCTCCCTCTTAAATGTTGTAAAGCCCTCATTATCGGTGGATGTTTGGTTGAGTATTCTCCCATTAAGATCTTTAAGCTATTGTTAAAATCAATCCACCCATCTTTGAATTGTTTACCACGAACTACGAGGGTTTGATCCCTCATTTATGTTGGTACGTGGGCTCCCTTGGAGTACCTAGGACACTTTGGGTGCTAATACCTTCCCTCTGTGTAACCAACCCCCTTACATGTAATCTTTGAAATTTTATTAGTTTTGATTTGAAAACTTCTTATCTTTGGGTTTTGTTCGTACTTTGTCCCTTTTCCTTTGGAAATAATAAAAGTGTTGTGGCGACTCTAGTTTTATTGACGTTGAGTTAACCAATAGCTCAATTGTCATAAATTTACCGCTACACCATGCATGTATGATTAAGATTCGGGACACCATAAGTAACTCAGAAGATATGGTTAGGTATGTTTTACAATGGATAGTTCTAAGATTTCTACCCATAATCCCACTCACAGAATAGTTTCTAGGTCTTGATGGATATAGTTCCCAGAGTCCTGGACTTTAATCGTATCAACATCCTGCAATGGGCTAGATTTTTTTATGAGGAGAGTGACGAAAAAGTATATTCTGGGTGGGGTCTTCATGTTTGGAACATAGGGAGTGCTCCTTGTAGACTTAACAATATGCAATCACCAAAACATAAAGTGATTCTAAGAATGGTCTTCATGTTAGGCACACAAGGAGTGGTCCTTACTGTGATTTTCTCCACTACATCATCAAATTGATCAACATTAATATTGTGCGTCACATGTGCAACATTCAGGCCCTTAATTAGAGCTTTTCTATGAGCCTCAGAGCTTAGTTATAGGGATAAGATCGACATATTTGACGGTGTTTTCCCCAGTTGATACACAATTTTAAAGTCACTCTTTTTTATCAACCTAGCGAACTCTTGTCCCTCTTCTCGAGACACCTCTTTCTTATGATTCTCAGTCTGATCTTTCTCATTCATTGCCTATTTTCCTCTGGAATTGATAACTTATGTTGACTTGCTTGTAGTGTCATTTTCTACAGGTGGAACAGTTGGCACAATTGTGGTAGTAGGAATGGACGTTGATGATGCCGATGTCCCCTTTTACTGAGTAGGGGTTGTTGAAATAAACTTTTCTTTCCGAGGAAGAACTATTGGTGACGAAACTTCCTTCGGAGTGCATTTAGGAGCAAACACATGACCACTACGGGTCATGCCCCCTGTTCCAGTTATATTCACGATCTCGACCTCATAGAAATGTATTACTTTTCCGCCCATATAAGCAGTTGTATCATACCTCCAAGGTATGGCCTTGGTAATCTGATAAGGAAAAGGTTCAGGGATACAAATATTGATAGACTGAATTTTCTTTATAGGGACCTCAACTTGTTTCTTCTTGTAAATGATAGTAAATGGCTCAACGGTTAAAACCTCTTTGGCAACTTTGACTTTGGTGAATTTGATCACCCTTTGATTTATCAAGTCTTGCACGTAGCTTTTCAATTCAACATATTCATGGGGCTCTCTTTTAAAAATCGTACAACCATCAAGGAGACCTTCTAGGAACACATGCTCTTGCAACTTTCTAAACACAACTATTATATAAGTCTTCACCTTAGCAACTTCTCTGAAAAATTAAGTACATTCATCCTCCTTGATCACATTAACCGTTGGTCCTTCATGAACATGCAAATGATTTATTCTCATATTAGGTTACTCTTTGGAAAGAGATAAAATCTCCGAATCAATAAGCTCTTGGACCTTGGCTTTGAAGACCAAGAAGTCCTCCGTAGATTGACCTATGTATCCTGCAAGGAATGCAAACGACACGCTAGGATTATGCTTAGCATGGTAGGGGAAAGTGGTAGGTGGAATTTCTCTTGGCACGATTGCACCTACGTGGACAAGGTACGGTAATAACTGTGTATAAGGTACATGGATCTTATCATATTAGGGACGTCTTCCATTATTATTACATGGCCTATTCTGCCCACGCCCTTGGTTTCTGCCATTCTGTACAGGTCGTTGGTTTTGATGAACTAGAGCCTCGGAGGTTGTTGAAAGTGAGGAGCTTGAGCATACAAAGGCTGTTGGTATTGAGGTTGTGGTTGATACTGGAATGTTGGTTGCTAATATTGGGAAGAAGCAATGTAAGGGATAATATGGCATGGGAACCATAAAATCTTGAAATTGGGGGTGGACGTTTGCCATCACAACACTTGTCTCCCCTTCCTTTTTCTTAGCAAAGCTACCTTGTGGTTTCTTGGCCGCTGGCTGCTGATTAGCAATGCCAACAATCTTCTCAGTTTTCAAACCATTTTCAATACATTCACCAATGTTCACAATGTCAGAGAAATTTGAAGACATTCTACCAACCATTTTCTTGAAACATAAACCCTAAAGCATACCGATGAAAATGTCAACCAATTATGTATCAAACAACGGAGGTCTAACGCGAGCAACCATCTCTTGCCATTGTAGCGGTAAGTTCATGACCATCAAGCTATAGATAAGCTTAACATCAAAAAAACCAGAGTCGCCACTGTGTTTTTATTGTTTCTAACGGAAATGGGAAAAGTACAAACAAAAGCCAAAGATAAGAAGTTTTCAAATCAAAACTAATAAAATGCCAGAGATTACAAGTAAGGGGGTTGGTTACATAAAGGGAAGGTGTTAGCACCCAAAGTGTCCTATGTACTCCTACAGAGCCCTTTTTTATGTGTGCATGTGTTTTTTGTATAAAAGATTGTAAGAACCCAATTTTGACCCTAAGATCCCTCGTGTTATCTCATCATATGCATTGACTTTGGGATCACACCTTGGCATCCTCCTTATCCCTCATTCATTGGGTTTGCATCGGGAGGGGTCACCAAGCACATTTCATTGTATTATACTTTGTTTTTCGTTATTTACTAACCAAAATACCAAAAATATGTCTATGTATAGTTTACTTCTTTTGTAGGTAGTGTTTGTGTCCACCCATGCTCCATCAAGCTCATATCTAGGGTTTGAGATCTTAAATGAAAGGAGACTAATCAAGAGATTTTTCACATTGACTTTAGATATTATATATGGATCCCTATGGTCTTCACATATCATTTTTTTCAATAAATTATCAAGAGTTTGAAGCTTGTTTTCCTTGGAAGCCCTAATTCATCTCGGTATCTTGTGTGACTTCCTCAATAAGTTTCTTCATCATTGATAAAATATTTAAAGGCATACTTCATATTAAATCATATTATGCATATATGATCCTCCACGAGTCTAAGAGATCAAGAGAACTTCAAGTTTGCAAGTTGGTTCATGGTGGTTGACTAGAGAAAGTCAACTAGTCATAATCGGGGTTCCCTAGACCCTATCTCCTTTAATTGTTGTCATATGAAAATGATTCCAAAATAAATGTTAATCCTTATGACATTCTAAACAACCTTCATGTTGAAGTCAATAGTTAGTTTTGCTGGTAAAGTCATTTGTTATGGTTAAAGATTATAAGTCATTTTGTGTGAACCCTAGTTAGAAGGTCAACTTCCAAGGACCATAACTTGCTCAATTTTTATGAGATGAAATACATTAGAGATTCATAGTCATATTAAAGATGTCCTAAACCACTTTTATTCTTTGAAGAAGTTCAAAGTTAACTTGTAAATGCATGTTCCAAGAGGAAACATTATAGGTCATTTTGGGCCATTACCATTGACCAAGTGATTTTCCTCAACTTCTAAAATGCATAACTCCTTCGTGCCAAATACAAATGATGTCAAACGTGTGACCAAATTGAAGAGGTTTTAAAGAGATACAACTTTTATTAAGGAACTGATTCTATTTGAATCCCATAGCAAAAGTTATTCAAGGTGGAAGAAGTGAATATTTGACTTGGTACTTAGAAAATTTTCAAATATGTTTGATTCTACAAACTCCACCTAAAAATTCATCATGATCCAACCTTCATATTTAAAAGTGTCCAACATGAAAGTTGTTACCCTTGGTCTCATCTTTCAAAAAAGTCCAAGATCATCTCATTTTTCCTTGAATTAGAGAACTTGCGCATGGGTTCCTTTCAAGGGTTCATTTGGATGAAATTGACATTCACATTTCAATCTCCATTGCATGTTCACATGACATGATTTCAGCATTGTACATGAAGGATTTTGGACCCAATAGCATCATTTTATGAGCCTATCACACGTCCATGCAAGCATGAAAGTGAATTTCTATTTTTGGTCAATTTTGGAAATGTGTAGAAAGCAATTACCTTGCATATAAATAAGGCCCTCATTGCTCAGAATTAAGGAGACCTTACCAATGCTTTGAACCTGCAATTCAAACCCTCACCATTAAAGGATAATCTTGAAGGTTTTCATTTGAAAATCGAGTTTCAAATCTCCTTCTGATTTGAGATTGAAACTCAAAGAGTCCAAGTTTTTCCTTGATCCAATTCAACTCCTACAAGCTTCTGAAGTCAAGCCAAGGCTAATTGGAAGCAAGATCAAGCAAGTTTGAAGCTCACTCGAAGGTGATTTTCCATAATTTTCATCTCTTTGATTCTCTCTCAATTCTTCATCATTTTTTGTGATTTTTGGTTGGCTGAAGTCCTACCAATATGGGCAACAAGATTGAGTTGCTTTGAGGTTAAATTGAAGCAACTCAATTCATGATACTCAAAATTCAAATCCTTGTATCTTTTTATATACTTGGAATTGGAGAAAATTGAGGCCAGATTTGTGATCATGAGCATTTTCTCTTTGAAATAGTGTCTTTGTTTTTCATTTTCCATTGAGATAAAGTTGGACCAGTCCGGTGGAGATCACCGAAGAAGATGACCGGAGCCCTAGCTTCGGTGGTGTGTTGGCACACCTCCTGGCCATCTGATCATGATTGGATGTTATATTCTGAATCGTTGCATTTGATTACCACACATACTATAAGTTGACTGATGACCACCAAGGAACACGCGCGTGTGGCCATCAGATCTGCCATCTCAATTAATGAGGGTGATCTGATGATCCTTGTTTTTTCTATTTTATTTTATTTTAATCCCAAAAATATGGGACTTTCACCAAAAATCTTTAAATATTTTTCTCTTTCATATTCTGAATTAAAATGATTTTTTCGGATTAATTTTGATATTTTTCATGAATTAAATGTTTTTGTGCATATTTTGAATCGTTTAAAAATACTTCTGACTTTTTAAAAATCACTAAATTTTTTGTCTAAGGTCCTTTAACCTTGTTGGACCTAAGATAAATCACTTGGCCATTTATTTGGTGTTTTGAAGAGATTTTAAGTTTTTACCAAATTAAAATATATTTTAATTCATTTTTAATTGAATTTTTAATTGATTAAATGTGTAAAAATCATGTTGGGCCATTTTTATGGTCTTGTGATGTTTGACTATTTGTGTGGGTCTTGGTCAAGGTTGATTTGACTTTTGTTGGATAAAAACCATTGGATTTAGGGATTGATGAAATGTATATTTCATCTCCCAAAATGAATGAAGGGTTTTGATTTGTTAAAAACCCTCCCTTGGTCAATTTGTGTTTCTATCTTCCCCTCCCTCTTCATCTTCATCCATATTCTTCACCATTCCCTCATTTGACCAATGAAAGCTCTAATATCTTAATAATTGGTTCATTAATGACCTTGTGTCAGATGAACCAATACAAGTATGACTGAGATAGGTCCAACCCTCTTGATCTTTTCTTTCAGTGTGTGGTATGTTTTAAGAGTTTAGTTCATCATACCAAATCTCTAATATGCATTAACACCTAAATTTTTATTGTCCGGCCTCAAATAGTTGTGACTTCTGCATAAGTCCAATTACGATTGCTTAACATAGATATAAATTTGACCCTAAAGGCATAGTATTCTAGTAAGTGAGATTGTAAGTCTCCCATTCTTCATGGTATTGTGGGGAAACTTGACCTTTTTTCCTTTCATGAGAGCTAGTGGCATACTTGTTGAATTATCCAAGTTAGAGCCCTTCTCATGGAAGATGTCTTGGTTTAAGGATTCATACTTGTGAATGGATGGTTGAGTGTTCTCCAAAGAATTACTTAATAAATTAAAAATACCACTAACAATTGATTAACTTTTGACTAACTCTTGTTAATATTGCTTTACTTTCAAGTCATTTACTCTATGCAATTTAAAATTTAGTCATTTATCATTTTTTGCCATTTACATTCCATTTAATTTGTTTATGTTTATGTCATTTTCACTTTGCTCACTTGAGCCATATCTTGTGATTATATATATTGTTTGTGCATTTTGATTTTGTTTATGGTCTAAGGACCTTAAAATACTTAATAACAACAAAAACCCTAAAAATGTCTGGTGGACTGTTGATCTTGATCTGAACTATTGGACTTAGGATTAGGCAACGTTCCTTATGCAAAAAAAACTTGGCCAATGCTAACATTTTGAGACCAAGTTATTGTCAATTAAGCCTTCATATGGTGCAAGCCTCGAGCTCTGTTTGAATTCATCTACTACTCTGACTTTGTGCTTATTTATTATTTTAACCTTGTGTCTGATTCTTTGCTCTAAGTTGATCAAGAAACATTTCATCTGATACATGAGAAGACAAAGAAGACTCCTAGCTATGGCAATTACTTGCTTGGATGTGGCTATCTTTATTTGATGCCTTGATCTTCATGGTGTTTGGATATTGCTAATTGATTATGGTTAATAGCTTGATTCAAAGTCCAAGGGGAAAGTGGGTTTTCTATATGACATTCTTGTCTGTTGGATTGCATCCCATTGGTCACATCTTTTCAACTCTAGACTTTTAATTTGGTGCTTAGGATAATCCCTCCATCTTCTCCCACTTATTAAATTTCAAAATCTCCCCCCCTTTTGAAAAAACTTCTTTTCTTGTGATTTCAAACTTAGACCTTATTTAAATAGAAACTTTGGACTTATGCCAATGAATTTTCAAACTCTTTCTTAAATCAAATTTGTAAATAACCTTAATCATATTGACTTAAAATTTTAAAAGACAAAAAGAACTAACAACTTCATTCAAATTTTTGTCCCTTTGTTCCCTTTTCATTTAAACTTTTGATTAAAAGCAATTGACCAACTTTGAAATTGTTACCACGAACTACAAGGTTTTGATCCCTCATTTTTATGTTGGTACGTAGGCACAAGTCTGAAGGTCTTGTCAAACACAAAAATATAAGAAATAAATTATTTTCTTATCTCTACACTCTATTTTTCTCAAACATCTTTTATACCAAACACATATGCACACATAAAAAAGGGTTCCCTATGAGTACCTAGAACACTTTGGGTGCTAACACCTTCCCTCTGTGTAATCAACCCCCTTAGTTGTACTCTCTGGCATTTTATTAGTTTTGATTTGAAAACTTCTTATCTTTGAGTTTTATTTAAAGTTTTCCATTTTCCTCTAGAAACAATAAAATGCAGTGGTGACTCTGGTTTTATTGACGTCAATTTTATCCATAGCTTGATGGTCATGAATTTATCGCTACAGAAATTAAGTGGTGACTCTGCTGGGGAGTAGTCCTTAGTGGGTTTAACCTATTTTTTATGTGTATATATTTGTATATTTGATGTTTGTATATATGTTTGTATGACATAATCTGTCTGTTGTGCTTGGCGATCTCTGAGTGGTGAGATAAGTGCTAACCCGAACTTGAGTGCAATTAAGATAGGAGGATGATATAGTCATGTTCAACGGGTGTGGAGTAGTCCTTAACAAGTTGGCTTGAGACCCATCTACTTGGTGGAAACCCTTTTGGAGTTACTGATGTCAGACAAGTTATTTGTGGTTAGGAATTATTTTCTCTGATTTTGGGGTCTGAGAAGCTGAGGATCGTAGAGCATTTAACCCAACTTGACCTATTCAGGACGTAGTGTGGAGGCTGTTCAGGTGTAGACCTGATAACAGTTGTTACGTGATACTACACTCAGACGAGTTTATCTTGAGAATATTATAGGTTGATAAGTCAGTCATCCTAACCTGTAATATCCGATAGATGAGATCAAGACTCTGGGAACTTCTTAGGACATGATCTACAGGTTTGTATCATTAGTACACTCCTTTGGGATGGTTCTTAACTTGACTCCATGCTCGTGACTCACAACAAACCATTTGATTCTCAGTTGATCCGATCAACTCTCATAAATATCAATGGAACTTGGGTGTAGATAAGGTGAAAACCATAATCCACCTAAATGGATGATTGATCTTGATGATCACTTAATACATCCCTTGACCTTTGTTTGTGCTCGCCTTGTGTGTGATCCCTTGTTTAGGATAATCAGATTCATGCATACTTGCGCATCATAACATTCATCATAGAAAAATAAATTTCGAGGAACTGAGGTCTTATTTGGAAATATTTCAGCCCATGGATTATGGACGAAGGAACACTAAGATGTACGGTTTCAGATGTCCTAATTTGGAAGAGCTAAGGAAGTTGTCATCCTTTGTATTAGACCCCTTGGACTTCTAGCAACGTCACGGGAAGCTCTTGTATGTATTATCTGCTGGCGTGGTTGGAGGACTTCTGAGTGTTTTGGTTCAATTCTATGATACTCTCTACCGGTGCTTCACTTTTCCTGATTATCAGCTTGTACCTACGTTAGAGGAGTATGCCCATCTCTTGGGAATACCTGTATCTAATAAGGCACCTTTTAGTGGATTGGAGGAGATTCACATATCTCATATCATAGCTGAAGCTCTTCATCTGAAGAAATATGAGATTGATGCTCATTTAGTGAAGAAAGGAGGTATTCTTGAGTTGACTTCTGAGTTCCTTATTGGTAAAGCTACCATCTTTGCTCAAGCCGGTAGTATCGATTATTTTGAAGCCATCTTTGTATTGCTCATCAATGGTATAACTTTGTTCCCTAACATTGACGGTTTTGTTGATGTGTACGCCATTAGAATCTTCTTGATTGAGAATCTTGTTCATACTCTATTGGGTGACATGTATTTCTCTTTGCATTTGAGGAATTATAAAAGTGGTGGGACTATTGTATGTTGTGTTCCTCTTCTGTACAAGTGGTTTATTTCGCACTTTCCTCAGACGCCTGCATTCTTGGAGAACAAGCAATGTCTACGGGTGTCTCAGAGACTTATATCTCTCACAAATGATGATATTGTTTGGTACGATTCTGCTTTGTGTAGTTTGGATATTATTGACAGTTGTGGTGAATTCTCTAATGTGCCTCTCATTGGTATACAAGGAGGAATGAACTACAACCCTACTTTGGCTCGTCGTCAACTTGGGTTCCCCTTTAGAGATAAACCTAATAACACTCAGTTAGAAGGTATGTTTTATCAAAAGGGTAAAGATCCCCAACATTTGAAGTAGAGGATGGTGCATGCTTGGCATAATGTGAATAGGAAAGGAAGATCTGAGCTTGGTCCATGGAACTGCGTAGCTTTGGAAGCATACACTACTTGGGTGAAGAAGAAAGCCTTGGAGCTGAAGATGTTGTATGCTTGTAAAAAACCTATGTCTTTGGTTGTGGCTGAGCCATCAACTCTCCCTAACCAAGATGTAGAGGAGTTGGAAGATGCACTCACCAAGATGAAGCAAGAAAGAGATATTTGGGAAGAGTGTTTCCATGCTTTGAGCCGAAAGCATGAAGAGTTGCAACTTGAGTGAAAAGACAAGGATGCGCTTATTGATGTTCTTGAAGACCGAGAAATGAAGAGACAGAGAGAGCCAAAGGGTCTACCTTCCTCTGGTATGCCTCAGTCTTCCGGTGCTTGGAAGAAGATTGTTGATCAGCTTCTCCTTGAGAAGGATCAGATGAAGACATCCTTTGAGTCCGAGATTTGAAGCATCTGAAGGAATTACACGCCCATATCCATATCATCTGATATCGTTGCTAAGGGATCCTTAGGATGATAGTTTCCTTTTCTCCTGTATTTGTATTTTGGTTTCTGAAATTGTACTCAGTCTAATCCTTCCAAATTTTATGAATAAAAAGAGATTTTTATGGTTAATCAAATTGTTATTATTATTATATATTTGCTAATAGAACTTCATATGTTCCTTGAAATTAAACAATAAAAAACATTGCGTTTCATGCATCATTTGCATAGCAGGTTTTCTTCCGCCATATGTCTTATCAGTTATTCTTCTGTGATTCAGCCAAGCTGACTCACCGCTATAACACTCGCACTAATTAACCAAGGATCATGGAGCATCTAGAGAAAGAGAACAGAAAGTTGGAGGATGAGATTGCCCGGTTAACGACGCTGATGGAATTTTTCATTGTTGCGCAGAACCAATCATCACCAACTCCCGCAACTCCTCCCCAGAGGGCTGTTATTTCTGAGGTTACTACCTCAACTGCTCCTGTTGCTGCTGCCAATCAATCTAGTCCTTCTATGCCTGCTGGATTCCCTTGGGGAATGCCACCCAATTTTATGCCAGAAGGGTATGCACCCACCTTTGTCTCTCTGTCGGCATCTAGCCCGGTCATGTCAGTACCACCTCCTATTGTTCACACTTTGCCTTGTGTTGAGGACACTATCTACCATTCTGAGCCGTCTGAGGGTCCAGATGTGTAGGAGAAAATGGACGAGATGAAAGATCAGTTCCTAGGGCTGCGTAAAGAGTTGAAGATTTTAAGAGGAAAAGATTTATTTGGGAAGAGTGTTGTTGAGCTCTTCCTGGTCCCCAATGTTCAAATACCGATGAAGATCAAGGTCCCCGACTTTGAAAAGTATAAAGGGAACACTTGTCCACTAAGTCATCTTGTTATGTATGCCAGGAAAATGTCTACTAAGACTGATAATGATCAGTTGCTGATTCACTATTTCCAAGACAGTTTGATTGGAGCTGCTTTAAGATGGTATATGGGTTTGGACAGTGCAAGCGTCTGTACTTTCAACGAATTGGGTGAGGCCTTTGTTAAGAAGTTCAAGTACAATGTAGATATGGCACCCAATAGAAACCAACTGAGGTCTATGTCTCAGAAGGATAAAGATACATTCAAAGAGTATGCCAAGAGATGGAGAGAGTTGGCTGCCTAGATTAGTCCACCCTTGGAAGAGAAAGAAATGAAGAAGATCTTCTTGAAGACGCTGAGCTCATTTTATTATAAGTGCCCGCAATGACTTTACCGAAATGGTAAATATGGGGATGATGCTAGAAGAAGGAGTCTGTGAAGGACGTCTGTCTAAAGAAGAAGCATCACCTAACAAGAAAATATGGTGGGAGTTTCTCCAAGAGGAAGGAGGGAGAAACTAATTCAGTATCTGTGGGGAGGCAGAGGAGGCCTCATGTCAGAAAGAGTTCTCAACCTCGTCAACATCAACATGATGTTTCATCAGTAATTCTTGTATTTTCCCATAATTCCAACAATCAACCAATTATGATTCAGCAACAACAATGTCAACAACAACTGTAACAAAGAACCAACTACAACAACAACAATAATCATAACTGTTGGTGTAAGCCCTAGAGGCCAATACGTTTGGTACTTGTATCGAATTATTTAAAGGCATTTTCTTTATTATGGTTGATTAATAAAGTCCCTGGAATAGATAGTCTGTTTAATGTATTAAGTGTGACTTAATCATGAGAACACATTAAACATAAGGAGACTATTCTTAAAGCATCCGTAGTCGAGCTTTAATGTGAAGTGGGATAACATTAAAGCATTAAGACTATTATGTTTGTAGACTGATGATCACATCTCATGGATCATGGATAAAGAGTTATCAAGTCTTAAACATAGGTATGAATATTAGGAGTAATATTTATACCGGATTGACCCGCTATGAGAATACTATATAGAAAGTTATGCAAAGTGTCATAAGTTATTCTCATGGTGATAATAGTGTATACCACTCTTCGACCTGAAACCACTATGGATCTTAGATGTAGAGTTGAGTGCCTTATTACTGATCCATTGTTATCCGTAACTGGATGACCATAAAGACAGTTGATGAGTACTCCACAAAGCATGCTGAGGGACATGAGTGTCCTAGATGGAATTTGCCAATCCTGCGTAACAGGATAAATGTCTATGGACCCAATATTGAACTGGACAAGGGTGACACGGTCTATACCTTGTGTTCAATATAGACATAAGGGCAAAGGGGTAATTATACACATAATTATTATAACAGGAGGTTTTGTCAGATCACATGACATTTTCGTGACTTGGGTAGCAGTGATGTGTTGCTAGATACCGCTCACTGTTTATTATGTTAAATGTGTGATTTAATATAATTGCCAACGTCGCGAAAATCTATAGGGTCACACATAAAGGACGGATTGATGAGAGATAGAATAATTAAGGAACATCGTAAGGTACGGTGTACTTAAGTAGAATACGAAATATGGTAAAGTACCAAATACTTAAGTGATTTTGGCATATTATGAGATATAGGCCAAAATGCACTTAAGTGGGCTTTTTGGCTTGAAGCCCACACAAGTGGTTCTATAAATAGAGCTCTTGTGCAGAAGCTTTATATGGGAATACAACACAACTGAAGAGTTGGAATTTCGTATCTCTCTCTCACTCAAAGCCTTCATTCATAACAGCTAGCACTGCGATTGAAGGAATCTGTTCGTGTGGACTGAGTAGAGACGTTGTCATCGTTCAACGTTCGTGATCGCCCCGTGGATCTGTATCAAAGGTTTTGATCATTATCAGAGATCTGCACCAAAGGTTTGAATCGCCACAAGAGGTAACGATTCTATCACTGATCATGCCCATTCGTAAGGATCACTAAATGGTGAAATTTTTAAATTCCGCTGCGCCTTGGATGGCAATTCTCCAACAGTGGTATCAGAGCCACTTACGAAACCATGAATCTGATATCTGTTTTTGTTATGTAATAATATGATTAAAACAGAATGAATCAAAGGTTAAATTGAGATCGATCAAGTTACATATATGTGATATATGTGATCCTGATGCAAAATACATTATATATGATATAGTGTTCTCGTTTCGTTCATTCAAACCCTCGATGATTGTTTTCCTTTGAGCGATCAATGGTCGTTTGCTTCTTGATCCGACATTAGTATGGTGAAGCAATGACGTGTTGATCAATCATACTGAATTAACAATCGAGACGTGTTTGACGGTCTGAAATTGGTGCATCAGGGTTAGTGACGGCACAAGGGTTGTGTTGTCAGAGAGTTATGCGATTGGGGTTTGAACGCACAAGAGTTGTGCTTCCTAAACACTTTTTGGAACAGTGTTAACCGGTTAACGCGTATGGTTAACCGGTTAACGGAATGCGAAATAAAATTTTTTGAGATTTTTAACAGTGTTAACCGGTTAACGCATATGGTTAACCGGTTAACGCAAGGCGGAAAACAGTTTTCCAAGACATTTTCAAACAGTGTTAACCGGTTAACACATTTGGTTAACCGGTTAATGCAAGGCAGAAAACAATTTTTTCAGATTTCAAAACAGTGTTAACCGGTTAACGCATATGGTTAACCGGTTAACGCAAGGAAATTTTCACCCATTCGGCTAACTCAGTGCTTTAAAAGTGTCAAGTGTTGATACGAAAAGCGACATCGATTTTAAATGAATTGTTCATTAAAATGTGATGATCAGTCGTCGAAATTTAATTTGATTTTAATTAATTAAAGGAATTAATTATAATAATAATAAAGTGTTTATTATTGTCTTGTGGTGATCGGTTATGGCCTTAGTTTTCCTTTGTTTTGTTTTGGGTTTTTAAAATACGACCTGCGTGTCGTGCCTCTCTCTTAATCTCCCAAATGTAATTTCTTTTCTCATCTCACTCCCTCGTATGTAAAACGAGTTTCTTTCATGTAATGTAATGATATGAAGAAAGCAAAGAAGTCAGTGCCAAAGGAGGACAACCTTGAAGATCTTGCTTGGAGAAGCTTAGATCGTTGTAGGTTAGCTTAGGTTCTCTCATTGGCTTGGGAGAACAATTGCGCTAGGGGCCATAACTGTTTCATTATGTATGTATGTATGTTGATGCAAGTGAATGTATGTTGATGCATGTGAGAGACGGTTTATATGATAAACAAGCCGGTGAGATCAGAAAAATTGCAATTCCCTCAAAATTAAATATTAAGTTTATGCTTTCCAAGTTTTAACACTCATCAAGACTAGTAATGGATAATGTAGGTTTCTCCTACGCGAGGTGCATGATCTATATATTAGTAAGGTGCGATGGGATAATTGTAATATCCAACTGTTAAAACAATGGGTCAAACTTAACTAAATAAATTATAATAAGATTATATATATGTTTAGAAGCAAGAGTTGGGAATAATCCATATGATGGATTGGAATAAGGAGTTATTCACCCAACTGAAATTTTCGAGAGTTGTATGAGATACAATTGGAAGGAGTTCCTACCTAAAATAACCTAGTTTTATGTAATCCGCCTACGCGGACTTAGAACGAAGTGAAATATGGATCTCGACCCACTAGAAAATCTTCCAACGGGATTTTCCGAATCAAATGATGAGGGTCATTTGTTTTGAATAAAATAGTGGGAGCATATTTAATTAAAGGCCTAATTAAATATGTCAATGATACTTATATTTTCATTAATCCTTGTGTAGATTACCATGACAACAAACACCTCTAACAACATATTGCGATCAAACCTTGACAAGGAAAAATTGTCTGGGACAAATTTTCTGGATTGGTACCGAGACATGAGGATTGTCCTCAAACATGATAAAGGGAAAGGTAAGGAAGTTGCCAAACCCAAACCCACTAGTGCTGCTTTGAAGCCTAGTGGAAGCATAGAAAAGGAAGGCACCTGCTTCCATTGCGGTAAGACCGCACACTGGAAGAGGAACTGCCCAAAGTACCTGGAAGATAGGAAGAATGGAGTAGAGACTCCAACTTCAGGTATTTTTGTTATTGAAATTAATTTATCTACTTCTGCATCATGGGTATTAGATACTGGATGCGGTTCTCACATTTGTACAAATGTGCAAGAACTAAAAAGGAGTAGAAAATTGGCAAAAGGTGAAGTCGATCTACGAGTTGGTAATGGAGCAAAGGTTGCTGCCTTAGCCGTAGGAACTTATGAATTGACTTTACCTAGTGGTTTGATAATTCAGTTAGAGAACTGTTATTATGTACAAGCAATTAGCAGGAATATTATTTCCATTTCTTGTTTGGACAAGTTCGGTTTTTCATTCATAATAAAGAACAATTGTTGTTCAATTTATTTGAATGATACATTCTATGCAACTGCACAAATGAACAATGGACTATATGTCATTGATCTTGAAATGCCTATTTATAAAATTAATACTAAAAGGATGAGACCTAATGAGTTAAATCCAACTTACCTTTGGCATTGTCGATTAGGCCACATAAATGAGAAACGCATTTCCAAACTCCATAAAGATGGACTGTTGGACTCTTTTGATTATGAATCATATGAGACATGCAGATCTTGTTTAATTGGAAAGATGACAAAGTCTCCATTCACAGGAAAAGGTGAAAGAGCTAATGATCTTTTGGCCCTCATACATACTGATGTATGTAGTCCACTGAACATATCAGCCAGAGGAGGTTTTAAGTACTTCATCACATTCACTGATGATTTCAGTAGATATGGTTATGTGTATTTAATGAAACACAAATCAGAGTCCTTTAAAAAGTTCAAAGAATTCAAGAATGAAGTCCAAAACCAACTAGGTAAGAATATTAAAGCTCTTCGATCAGATCGAGGTGGTGAATATCTAAGCCTAGAGTTTGATGACCATCTGAAAGAGTGTGGGATCATATCCCAACTCACTCCTCCTGGAACACCCCAATGGAATGGTGTGTCTGAGAGAAGAAATTGAACCCTGTTGGACATGGTCCGATCCATGATGAGTCAAGCCGATCTTCCAAACTCCTTTTGGGGACATGCGCTGTTGACCGCAGCTTACACACTTAACCGTGTTCCATCCAAAAAGGTTGATAAGACACCATATGAGATATGGAGTGGTAAGAGACCACATATGTCTTACATGAAGATTTGGGGTTGCGAAGTTTATGTGAAACGACAAATTTCAACTAAGCTTGAGCCCAAATCTGACCAATGCTTATTTATGGGGTATCCTAAAGAAACAAGAGGATATTACTTCTACAATCCTTTTGAGGGCAAAGTGTTTGTCGCTCGAACTGGAGTTTTCCTAGAAAAGGATTTTATTTCCAAAGGAACCAGTGGGAGGAAAGTAGAGCTTGAAGAAATTCAAGAATCACAAAGCATCGATACACCTATGGAGGAATTAGAGCAGGAAACACAAATGGTTGTGGAAGAGCAACCTGCTCAAGTAGAACAAGACCAGCGTAGGTCAGGCAGGATACGTCACCTACCTGAGAGATATGGATATCTCATAACAGATCAAGGTGATGTATTACTCATGGATCAAGATGAGCCTGTGACCTACCAAGAGGCCATAACTGGTCCCGAGTATGAGAAGTGGCTAGAGGCCATGAAATCCGAAATAGATTCCATGTACACTAACCAAGTTTGGAACTTGGTAGAGCCTCTTGTAGGAGTTAATCCTATAGGATGCAAGTGGGTCTTCAAAAAGAAGACTGACATGGATGGTAAGGTACATACCTATAAAGCAAGACTGGTTGCAAAAGGATATAAACAAATTCATGGGATTGACTATGATGAAACCTTTTCACCAGTTGCAATGCTTAAATCTGTTCGGATTTTACTTGCTATTGCTGCATATCATGATTATGAAATATGGAAGATGGATGTCAAAACTGCTTTCCTTAACGGGAATCTTCTTGAGGATGTGTACATGACACAACCTGAAGGATTTGACATACCAGAAGAAGCCCATAAGATATGTAAGCTACAAAGATCAATCTATGGATTGAAGCAAGCTTCCAGAAGCTGGAATCTTCGTTTTGATGAAACGGTAAAACAATATGGATTCATCAAGAACGAAGATGAGCCTTGTGTCTACAAGAAGGTTAGTGGGAGCATGATCGTGTTCCTGGTGTTATATGTAGATGACATATTACTCATTGGAAACGATATCCCTACCCTGCAACAAGTAAAGACTTGGTTGGGGAAATGCTTTTCTATGAAGGACCTAGGTGAAACAGCCTATATATTAGGAATCAGAACCTATAGAGATAGATCACAAAAACTGCTTGGCTTAAGTCAGAGTACATACATAGACAAAGTGTTGAGACGCTTTCATATGCATGATTCCAAGAAAGGATTCATACCTATGCAACATGGCTTGTGTCTGTCAAAAACACAATCCCCTTCAACTAAGGAAGAAAGGGAACACATGAATGAGACTCCATATGCATCTGCAATAGGATATATCATGTATGCCATGTTATATACTCGACCAGATGTCTCGTATGCTTTAAGTGCAACAAGTAGGTACCAATCTGATCCTGGTGATGCCCATTGGGTAGCTGTTAAGAATATTCTTAAGTACTTGAGAAGGACTAAGGAATCATTCTTGATATATGGAGGTCAGGAAGAGTTGGCTGTAATTGGTTACACTGATGCTAGCTTCCAGACAGATAAGGATGACTTTAGATTGCAATCTGGTTATGTGTTTTGCTTAAATGGTGGCACTGTGAGCTTGAAAAGTTCAATGCAAGATGCAGTTGCTGATTCTACAACTGAGGCCGAGTATATTGCTGCCTTAAGTGCAGCAAAGGAAGCTGTTTGGATCAATAAACATGGCATAGTCCCTAGCATTATGGATCCCATTGGTCTCTATTATAATAACAATGGTGTTATCGCACAAGCTAAGGAGCCTATATCTCACCAACAATCCAAACACATACTTAGGCGTTGTGCGAAAATATGTAAAGTACCTACACTTGACAATGTTGCTGACCCACTGACAAAGCCTCTTGCGCAGCAGAAGCATGATGGCTTTACTAGATCAATGGGCATACGGGGTATGCCTGATTGGCTCTAGTGCTAGTGGGAGATTGTTGGTGTAAGCCCTAGAGGCCAATACTTTTGGTACTTGTATCGAATTATTTAAAGGCATTTTCTTTATTATGGTTGATTAATAAAGTCCCTGGAATAGATAGTCCGTTTAATGTATTAAGTGTGACTTAATCATGAGAACACATTAAACATAAGGACACTATTCTTAAAGTATCCGTAGTCGAGCTTTAATGTGAAGTGGGATAACATTAAAGCATTAAGACTATTATATTTGTAGACTGATGATCACATCTCATGGATCATGGATAAAGAGTTATCAAGTCTTAAACATAGGTATGAATATTAGGAGTAATATTTATACCGGATTGACCCGCTATGAGAATACTATATAGAAAGTTATGCAAAGTGTCATAAGTTATTCTCATGGTGATAATAGTTTATACCACTCTTCGACCTGAAACCACTATGGATCCTAGATGTAGATTTGAGTGCCTTATTACTGATCCAACGTTATCCGTAACTGGATGACCATAAAGACAGTTGATGAGTACTCCACAAAGCATGCTGAGGGATATGAGTGTCCTAGATGGAATTTGCCAATCCTGCGTAACAGGATAAATGTCTATGGGCCCAATATTGAACTGGACAAGGGTGACACGGTCTATACCTTATGTTCAATATAGACATAAGGGCAAAGGGGTAATTATACACATAATTATTATCACCGGAGGTTTTGTCAGATCACATGACATTTTCGTGACTTGGGTAGCAGTGATGTGTTGCTAGATACCGCTCACTGTTTATTATGTTAAATGCGTGATTTAATATAATTGCCAACGTCGCGAAAACCTATGGGGTCACACACAAAGGACGGATTGATGAGAGATAGAATAATTAAGGAACATCGTAAGGTACGGTGTACTTAAGTAGAATACGAAATATGGTAAAGTACCAAATACTTAAGTGATTTTGGCATATTATGAGATATAGGCCAAAATGCACTTAAGTGGGCTTTTTGGCTTGAAGCCCACACAAGTGGTTCTATAAATAGAGCTCTTGTGCAGAAGCTTTATATGGGAATACAACACAACTGAAGAGTTGGAATTTCGTATCTCTCTCCCACTCAAAGCCTTCATTCATAACAGCTAGCACTGCGATTGAAGGAATCCGTTCGTGTGGACTGAGTAGAGACGTTGTCATCATTCAATGTTCGTGATTGCCCCGTGGATCTGTATCAAAGGTTTTGATCATTATCAGAGATCTGCACCAAAGGTTTGAATCGCCACAAGAGGTAACGATTCTATCACTGATCATGCCCATTCGTAGGGATCACTAAATGGAGAAATTTTTAAATTCCGCTGCGCCTTGAATGGCAATTCTCCAACAATAACAACAAAACTTTAAGAGGAATAAGGTCTCCTTTGACCCTATTACTATTTCTTATGTAGAATTATACCCGTCCTTGGTTCTCAAGAACCTAATTCAACCAAGAAATCCTCCATAGATTCCTGAGCCACTTCCATGGTGGTTCAAATCTGAACTTCACTGTGCTTTTCACCAGGGAGCCCCTGGACATGACATAGATAACGACTATCTATTGAAGAATGAAGTCCAAAAGCCTATAAAGAGTGTAATGGTGTCCTTTAAGAATAGAGCGCCTAATGTGAAAGCCAATCATTCGCCTGCTCATGGTAACGTTTTTGTCAATATGGTAGATGGTGGTCTTTGTGAGTTTAAGGTTTATGATGTTCGCCATATCAGACAATATTTTGTGGCAATTCATAAAGACATCTATTTGGTTAGTGAATGTGAGCATGACCATGATGGTTGTGTGATTTGCAGTGTAAACCCTCGTGGATGTGTTATTGTCAAGAGGGATATTCAAAAGTTGATGGATGAAGGACTTATTCATATTTGCCAGTCAAGAGATATAGATAACGTGAATGTGATTGTACCGGTATTTAAGACCCCTGAACTGGTAGTTATCCAGTTTGATAGTCGCAACAACAACAATGTCAACAGATCGATATCGTCGTTGGTTATACGGTTAGCGGGCCCTGTTCTGTATGCATCCAATAAAGTTGTGCCATATTAATACAATACCACAATGATAGAAAATGGTAAAGAGGTTCATCTACCAGTTGCAGACTCCATGGTGAATATTGTTGATATTGAAAAGGTGACCCATAGTGGTCGAGTAGCGGATCCGGTTAGTAATTTAGTGTGTAAGTCTGGTGAATCCAGCAAACTGAAGGCTAACAATGATGATGAAGTTTTGAAGCTGATCAAGTTTTGAAGCTGATCAAGAGAAGTGAGTTCAATGTTGTGGAGCAGCTTCTCCAAACTCCGTTAAAGATCTTCGTGATGTCACTGTTGATGAACTCTGAAGCACATAGAGAGGTGCTGCAGAAAGTGCTAGAGCAGGCATACATTGAGCATGATGCAACTGTGGAGCAATTTGACCACATTGTTGCCAATATTACTTCTTACAATAATCTGAGCTTTTGTGATGAAGAACTTCCTGCGGAAGGCCGATATCATAATTTTACGTTGCATATTTCAATGAATTGTAAGAAGGACGCTATGTCCAATGTGTTGGTTGACACTGGTTCATCTTTGAATGTGCTTCTGAAATCAATTTTGTCAATACTTTCTTATCAAGGTGCCCCAATGAGATACAGTGGCGTGATTAAAGTGTTTGACGGTTCTCGAAAAACTGGCATTGGTGAAGTGGATCTTCCAATAAATATAGGTCCGAGTGATTTCCATATTACTTTCTAGGTAATGGATATCCACCCAGCCTATAGTTGTTTGTTGGGAAGGACATGGATTCATGAAGCAGGAACTATGACGTCTACTCTACACCAGAAGGTGTTGTCGTTGCTGGTGGAGAGAAGGCGTTGTTAGTAAGCCATTGTTCATCTTTTACGTATGTTGAAGCTGGGGAGGAGGTTGGAACGTTGTTCCAAGCCTTGTCTATTACTGAGGAGAAGAAATAGGGGGCACCCATGTCTTCTTTGAAAGATACATAAAAGGCTATTGAGGCTGGCAGCATTAATCAATGGGGTCGTATGTAGAGATTGCTGAGAACAAGAATAAGGCTAGATTGGGATTTCAACCAGGGTCGTTCAACACCAGAGCTAAAGTTATGCAACCATGTTTCCACAGTGGAGGGTTCATTCATGGGAATGATCAACACTCAGCTGGCGTGATTGAAGACAGTAATGACAAAGACGAAGCTTGCACCAACTTTGTGACGCATGACCAGACTTGTAACAATTGGGTTGTTGTTGATGTCCATACTGTTGTTCATTGCTCTAAGTAATTTTTTTTCATTTTAAAGAAAAATCCTTCTCCTATGCCTAAGGGAGAAGTGAACATTATTGGGCACTTTTATTATTATCATCAATAAAATACAATTTTATTTATCCACATCTATGATGTTTTATTTTTACTTTTTTGCTTTTTCTGAAAATGGTAATCATAAAAAACATAAATAAGTAATTATATTCCATCTGCATAATATTTGGTCACACTCCACTTCTCTAAAATCAAAAGATCAAATCATTATGTAGGTTGGTTCTCAAACCCATTGAATACAATGATCCTACTCCCTCTCCAAACATTATTTTCCTTGTGTTTGAAGTTGAGGAAGAGATTGATGATGAAGAAGTATCTGATGAATTATCTCGTTTTCTTGAGCACGAGGAAAAAACCATTCAGCCATTCGAAGAGCAGATTGAACTAGTCAACTTGGGTTCCGAGGATGATGTGAAGGAAGTCAAGATTGGGTCTCAATGGTGTCTAGAAGCTAAGAGGGGGTTAATTGATCTTCTTCGAGATTATTCTGATGTGTTTGCTTGGTTCTATCAAGACATGCCTAGTTTGGATTCTGAGATTGTGGAGCATAAATTGTCATTGAAGCCAGAATGCCCGACGGTCAAGTAGAAGTTGAGAAAGACTCATCCTGATATGGCAGTTAAGATCAAAGAGGAAGTACAGAAGTAGATTGATGTTGGTTTTCTTGTAACCTCTGAGTATCCGCAGTGGGTGTCCAATATTGTGATTGTTCTTAAGAAAGATGAAAAAGTTTGCATGTGTGTTGATTATAGAGATTTGAACAAAGCTAGTCCGAAAGATGATTTTCCTCTGCCATACATTAACATGTTGGTAGACAATACAACTAAATTCAAAGTCTTTTCGTTTTTGTATGGATTTTACGATTATAATCAGATCAAGATCGCACCTGAAGATATGGAGAAGACCATATTCATTACACCCTGGGGAACATTCGGTTATAGAGAATGTTGGTGCAACATACCAGAGAGCTATGACCACTCTTTTTCAAGATCTGATACATAAAGAGATTGAAGTTTATGTTGATGATATGATTGCCAAATCAAGTGATGAAGACGAACATGTTGAGCATTTATTGAAGTTATTCCAGCATTTGAGGATATATAAACTCCGCTTGAATCCCAATAAGTGTACTTTTGGTGTTCGTTATGGTATGTTGTTGGGATTTATTGTCAGCAAGAAGGGTATTGAAGTTGATCCTGCAAAGGTCAAAGTAATACAAGAGATGCTTGTGCCCAAAACTGAGAAGCAAGTCAGAGGATTTCTCGGTCGCTTGAATTATATCTCAAGATTTAAATCACACATGATTGCCACATGTGCGCCTATTTTCAAGCTTCTTTGGAAAGATCAATCTTGTGATTGGACTGAAGATTGCCAAAAATCTTTTGATAGTATCAAAGAGTATCTTCTTGAGCCTCCTATTCTGTCTCCGCCTATTGAAGGAAGGTCGTTGGTCATGTATTTGATTGTGCTTCATGAGAGTATCGGTTGTGTTCTTGGTCAGCAAGATGAATCTGGAAAGAAAGAATATGCAATTTACACATCAGTTAGAAGTTCACGGACTGTGAGACTCGATATTCTATGCTTAAGAAAACATGTTGCGCATTGGCTTGGGTTGCTAAGCGTCTGTGCCAGTATATGTTGAATCATACTAATTGGTTGATATCCAAAATGGATCCAATCAAGTACATTTTTGAGAAGCCTACTTTAACTGGGAGGATTGCCCATTGGCAGATGTTGTTATCTGAGTATGATGTTGAATACCGATCTCAGAAAGAAATTAAAGGTAGTGTCTTGGCTTATCATTTGGCTCACCAACCGATTGAAGATTATCAGTCAGTATAGTATGATTTTCCTAGTGAAAAGATTTTTTACCTAAAGATGAAAGATCATGATAAACCACTGCTTGAGGAAGGGCCAAAGCCCGGTTCCCGTTGGGGCATGGTATTTGATGGAGCTTTTTAATTTGTATGGTAATGGCATTGGGGCAGTGATTATTACTCCTCAAGGCACTCATTTTCCATTTACAGCTAGATTGACTTTCAAGTGTACAAACAATATGGTTGAGTATGAAGCTTACATTATGGGGCTTGAAGAGGCCATTGATCTCAGAATCAAATATATTGATGTCTATGGAGATTCAACTTTGGTAGTGAATCAGATCAAAGGTGAATGGGAGACGAATCAACGCGGTTTGATACCATATAGAGATTATGTAAGGAGGATTTCAACTTTATTTACAAAGGTTGAGTTTCATCATATCCCTCGAGATGAAAACCGGATGGCAAATGCTCTTACAATGTTAGCTTCAATGATTATGGTGAAATTTTGGAATGAAGTTCCTAATTGTAATGTGATGCATCTTGATAGACCAACTCATGTGTTTGCTATTAAAGAGGTCAAATATGAACAACCGTGGTATTTTGATATCACATGTTTCCTCCAAAGTCAGATTTACCCGCCTGGGGCATCTTTGAAAGATAAGAAGACTTTGAGAAGATTAGCTGGCAACTTCTACCTGAACAGTGATGTGGTTTACAAGAGACATTTCAGTATGGTTTTGCTCAGATGTGTGGATAGACATGAAGCAAACTTATTGATGACTAAAGTCCATGAAGGTTTCTTTGGTACTCATTCCAATGGACATGCTATGACAAAGAAGATGTTGAGAGAAGGTTACTATTGCCTGACAATGGAATCTGACTGTTGCAAATTTGTGAAGAAGTGCCACAAATGTCAAATTTATGCAGATAAGATTCATGTTCCTCCAACACTGTTGAACGTCATTTCCTCTCCATGGTCCTTCTCCATGTGGGGAATTTTTATGATTGGTATGATTGATCCCAAAGCTTCGAACGAACATCGTTTCATTCTAATGGTTATTGATTACTTCACAAAGTGGGTTGAAGCTGCATCATATGCGAATGTAACCAAGCAAGTTGTTGTGAGGTTTATCAAGAATCAGATTATATGCCGTTATGGTGTACCAAGTAAGATCATTGTTGATAATGGATCGAACTTGAACAATAATATGGTGGAAGCTCTTTGTAAAGACTTCAAGATTGCACATCATAGTTCTTCTCCCTACAGACCTAAGATAAATGGGGCTATTGAAGCTGCGAATAAAAACATCAAGAGGATACTTCAGAAGATGGTTGTAACGTACAAAGATTGGAATGAGATGCTCCCATTTACTTTGCATGGGTACCATACATTTGTCCGCACCTCAATAGGGGAAACCCCTTTCTCACTTGTTTATGGCATGGAACATGTGCTCCCCGTGGAGGTTGAGATCCCATCATTATGTGTCTTGATGGAAGCCAAGTTGACAGAAGTTAAGTGGTGCCAGACAAGATATGATCTACTGAATTTGATTGAGAGAATAGATTGACTTCCATGTGCCATGGTCAGTTATATCAGCAAAGAATGAAGAACGAATTTGATAAGAAGGTCAGGCCTCGTGTGTTTAGAGAAGGTGACCTCTGATAACACTAAAATTCACCGTATTTTCGACTCCAATTTCGCATGCATTTTAGTTGTTTTATTATTATTTTGTTATGCTATTACTATGTTTATCTTTGTTTTCAGGTTTTCAGTCTAATCAGAGCCCCGATCGAGAAAAGGAGTGAAAACAAGCTAAAAACCCTAAAATTCAGCATTTTACACTTGTGGCTCCCACTGTGGCTGGCGCCGTGGGCCCTGCCATGACGTGTCCTAGCTCAACTTCCCTCAACTGCCACGTTCCCCACTACCTCCACTTTGGCGCCACACTTTGCTCTTATGGCGGGAGCCACAAGAAGGAAACTTTTCCCTCCCAATTTCAAACTGAAGGGCATCCTTGTCTTTTCCATTATTTTACTTGCCTATAAATAGAGACTCGAATTCATTTGTTTAGGCATCCAAACTTAGAGCAGATGCAAACTTAGAGCAAACTTAGTTTCACTTAGGCATATATTTAGTATTTTAAAGTGGTAATCGCTTCGCATTGGGGTGTTACCACACTTGTGTAATCAAGTCTGTGATCGAGTCTGTAATCGAGTTTGGAGCACTTTGGAAGGAAGTTAATCCTATCGCCATTTTCATTTCCGATTCGCATTTTATTCAACCCTCCGATTGGAGCAGGTTTTTATTACTTTGCCTTTATCTATCTTAATTTCTCGCACTCGCTTTACTTTATTTATTTCTCGCACTCGCTTTACTTTTATTTATTTCCCGCACTCGCACTACTTTGATTTATTTCCCGCACTCACACTACTTTTATTTATTTCTCGCACTCTCACTACTTTTATTTATTTCTCGCACTCGCACTACTTTCATTTATTTCCCGCACTCGCACTACTTTTATTTATTTCCCGCACTTGCACTACTTTTATTTACTTTCTGCATTCGCACTACTTTTATTTAAATTAAAATGCACCTTTACTTTACCATGTCTAACTAAATCTATAAAGGTTAAAATGTAAGGATCATAATTGAACCGATAATCCGTACAATTGTTCGTAGAAACATTTAAGGGCTATTTTGACTTTCAACTTAAGTTTTCCCGCACTTAATTTCCGTTGGGTAAGATCGAAAGTCGTCCAACGTCTTTTTAAACTTATTTGTTTTTAACTATTTCAAAAACAGCGAAAGCGCTTTGTTTAGTTCATTAGGAGTTTTTAACTTAAGAAGAAAAGTGATTTTAAAACTATTTTCGGACGCGTTTATAAGTTTAGAGTCTGGTTCGTGAGAACCTCTTTTGGTTAAGAAATCCAGGTTAAAATACTTTTCAACTTAGTCAAGATACTATATTTCTTAAAAATAGGTTTACTACTCTAACGCAATGCGCGCCTTTTTATAAGTGACAATAAGAGGGTTTGATTAAGGAGTGCAACTCGGTTTTGAATACGCGAAAGCGACAGTTCCTGTTAAATTAGTTCTTTTCAAAGTAGGAAACGCTGCCCATAAGTAGTTCTATTAGCAAGGACTTGGATTATTAATTGATTATGTGAATTACATTCGAGTCTGTCTTTATTAATTGAACTTTATTTAACACTTTACTTTTCATTGAACACTCTAAAAACCCCTATTTTTGATTACCTTAGATAAACACCATAACAATAGATAACGATAGATTGACACTTGGTCTATGTGGATTCGACAATCTTTTATATTACTCTGACGCGTTCGTATACTTGCGAAAAGCACGCATCAAGTTTTTGGCGCCGTTGCCGGGGACCAATTTCGTCAAATTTCGTACCCTGTTGTTATATCGTTTAGACTTAGGTTATTACCCGTCGGTCAATGCAAAGAACTCGCAGCACCGGAAGCTTAGTATACCCTCTGGCGGAACCTGAACGTTACGCTCGCGCATGTTTATTCTTCCATAGAATTAGGAGAGCTATGACTGAAGATCAATACCAAAGACTTGTTAAGGATTTCGCTCAACCATCCAACGAAGAACCTAGTTCTAGTATAGTAAACCCAACCATCCCAGCTAATAATTTCGAACTTAAACCCTCCCTGTTGCAACTAGTGTAACAGAGACAATTCGCAGGTCTCGCTACTGAGAACCCAAACCAACATTTAAAAATCTTTCTCCAATTAGAAGATACATTTAAAACCAATGGAGCTTCTCCTGAGGCAATCCGTTTAAGATTATTCCCTTTTTCCCTCAGAGATAAAGCCCTATCTTGGTTAGATTCCTTTCCACCCAATTCCATTACGACTTGGGAAAACCTTAGAAGAGTATTCCTTGCTAGATACTTTCCCCCAAGTAAGACCGCCGTTCTTCGAAACCATATAACTAGATTTACCCAAAACCAAGGAGAATCGTTGTTCGAAGCTTGGGAGAGATATAAAGAGCTGTTAAGAGCATACCCACGACATGGTTTAAAAAATTGGTTAATCATTCAGACCTTCTCTAATGGACATCATTATAACACTAAGATGACCATCGACGCTGCCGCAGGCGGTGCGCTGATGAACAAACCTTATCTTGAAGCTAGTGCCCTCATCAAAGATATGGCTCAAAACCATCAATCATGGGGAGTCGAACGAGCGACAGTTGAGAAGAAGGAAGCCCAAGGAGGAGTGCATGAACTAATCTCTATAGACATGATGCAAGCCAAAATGGATGCATTAGCCCTCAAGGTCGAGCATATGTGCATAAACCCGAATATTGCAGCCGCATTTTCGTCGGATTGTGAGATATGTGGAACCAAAGGACACCAATCTGCAGAGTGCAGTCTATTAAACGAAACCCACTCTGAGCAAGTGAACTACACCCAAGGGAACCCATATTCGAATACCTATAACCCTGGATAGAGGAATCACCATAACTTCTCCTATAAGAACAATAACCCTATCCAAAATAATGCACCTCCGAGACAATCAGGTTACCAAGCCCCAAGATCGAATCAACCTATGCAACCTGTACCACCAAAGCCGAGCCTTGAGAAAATTATGGAAAATTTTATCACTCCTCAAACCCAACAAAATAAAGAGTTCATGAACCAGAACATTCACGTTAATGAACTGATTACCCAGTTAGGAACCAAGGTTGACCAAATAGTTACTCATACTAAGATGCTTGAAACCCAGATCTCTCAGGTAGCTTTAAACCAAGCCCCCCAAACCACACCTGGAGGACAGTTCCCTGGACAACCTCAATAGAATCCGAAAGGGCAAGCCAATGTCATTACTCTACGAAGTGGGAACGCTTATGATGAGCCACCAAAACCAAGATTGAGCGAACCCGAAATCTTCTAAAGAATATACCAAACCCACGAACGAAGTAAAGGAACCAGAGGAATCTGGAAACTAGGAAGGTCAAGAAAAAGGAGAAGAACCTAAAGATAAAACATACGTACCACCCCCGCCATATAAACCACCGATACCATATCCGCAAAGACTCAAACAAACCCAGATCAATAACCAGTATCAGAAATTTATTGAAGTTATAGACATCCTTACCAACAAACATAGACTAGACGATTCGAAGCCCTTGGAATGCAATTCTATTTCCGAGAATAAATTAGCCAAAAAGGATAAAGATCCTGGAAGTTTCTCCATTCCTTGTCTTTTGGGAAGTCATGTCATCGAAAAAGCTTTTCTAGACTTAGGAGCTAGTGTGAGCTTAATTCCTTTAGCAGTTTGTGAGAGGTTAAACTTAGGAGAATTGCAATCGACTAAGATGTCACTTCAGTTAGCCGATAGATCTGTTAAGTATCTGATAGGCATTTTAGAAGATGTCCCTGTTAGGATAGGTCAGTTATTTATCCCTATTGATTTTTTTGTCATGGACATCAAAGAGGACAATGATATACCAATCCTTCTAGGTAGACCATTCTTATCAACTGCAGGAGCCATAATAGATGTCAAGAGAGGAAAGTTGACCTTTGAGGTAGGTGACGAGAAAATAGAATTTATACTTTCGAAATTTCTTATGGCATTTGTGATGGGAGACGCATGTTATGCCTTAGATATCATTGATGAATGTGTTAGGAAATTAGAACAAGAAGAAATCATAAAAACAATTAAGTTGCCATCAACTCTCATATTGGAAGATGATGACTCTAGAAAACCCTACATCGATGATAACCTTTATGAATGTTTATCCCTTACCCCATATCCTATGCCATGCCCTAAGAAACCAGCCTTAGAACTTAAGGAACTGCCTAAGAACCTGAGATATGAGTTCCTCGATGAAGAGATGAACCGTCCAGTTAAAGTCAGTGCTACCTTGAGCCAAGGGGAAACAGACCAACTTTTAGACGTTTTACAAAGATATCCCTCAGCCTTAGGATATAATATCTCTAACCTGAAAGGCATAAGCCCATCCGTATGCATGCATCGAATTTCACTCGAAGAAGATTAAAAACCCTCCAGAGAACATCAGAGAAGAATAAACCCTATAATGAGTGGTGTTGTTAAAAAGGAAGTTCTTAAGTTACTTGAGGCAGGTATAATCTACCAAATCTCGGATAGTAAGTGGGTGAGCCTTGTGCATGTAGTACTTAAAAAGGGAGGCATCACAGTCGTACAAAACGATAAAGGCGAATATGTAGCAAAACAAATAGAAGGAGGATGGCGGATGTGTATAGACTATAGAAAATTAAATAAAGCAACCAGGAAAGATCATTTCCCTTTACCATTTATAGACCAGATGTTGGAACGTCTAGCCAGACACTCTTACTTCTGCTATCTAGATGGATACTTTGGATTCTTCCAAATACCTATCCACCCCGAAGATTAAGAAAAAACTACCTTTACATGCCCTTATGGAACTTTTGCCTACAAACGTATGCCATTCGGCCTCTGTAACGCCCCAGCTACTTTCCAATATTGCATGATATCAATCTTTGTAGATTACCTAGATGGTATCATGGAAGTATTTATGGATGATTTTTCGGTTTGCGGATTTGATTTCACAATTGTCTCGCCAACCTTGAGAAAATCCTAGAGAGATGCGTGGAGGTGAACCTCGTGCTAAATTGGGAAAAGTGTCATTTCATGGTGACCGAAGGAATTGTTTTAGGACACATAGTTTCCGAAAAAGGTGTAGAGGTAGATAAAGCTAAGATAGAAGTAATAGAGAACCTAAAACCACCAAAAACCATCAGAGAAGTCTGAAGTTTCCTTGAACATGCTGGATTCTACCGGCGTTTTATCAAGGACTTCTCCAAAATAACCAAACCTTTAACTGGCCTTTTAATGAAAGATGCAGAATTCATATTCGATAGAAAATGTAATGAAGCATTTAATCTTTTAAAGCAAGCGTTAATATCAGCACCTATTATGAAACCCCCTGATTGGTCAGAACCTTTTGAGATAATGTGCGACGCTAGTGATTATGCCATTGGAGCCGTTCTAGGACAAAGGAAAGATAAAAAATTACATGCAATTAATTATGCCAGTAGAACCCTAGACGCTGCCCAACTTAACTACGCGACAATTGAAAAGGAATTACTCGTTGTAGTTCTCGCTATAGACAAATTTAGATCTTATCTAGTAGGAGCCAAAATTATAGTTCACACCGATCATGCTGCCATTCGTTACCTATTAAGTAAAACAGATGCCAAGTTGAGGTTACTCCGATGGATTCTGTTAATACAAGAGTTTGATTTAGATATAAGAGATAAAAAAGGCACTGAAAATGTAGTAGCTGATCACCTTTCTAGGCTAGAACACCTAAAACCAGACTTAGTACCCATAAACGATGATTTTGCCTATGATAGACTGATAGCTAGACTAGAAACCATTGAAAACAATAGCCTAGGCCCTCATGAGCACTTCCAAAAATCCTTAGCAGTAAGTAACGTACCATGGTATGCAGACTTTGTTAATTACCTAGCTGCTGATATCGTACCCCCTGATCTTGACTACCACCGCAAGAAGAAGTTCTTCAATGATGTGAGAAACTTTTATTGGGACGAACCGCTCCTTTTCAAAAGGGGTAAAGATGGCATTTTTCGCCGATGCGTTCCAGAAGAGGAGGTAAAAAGTATCATCGAGCATTGTCACTCTGCACCCTATGGTGGACACGCGAGCACCTCTAAGACATACGCCAAGATTCTTCAAGCGGGCCTATTCTGGCCTACCATGTGACGTGATGTCCATGCTTGCATCGTCAAATGTGATAGATGCCAACGCACTAGAAACATTTCAAGGCGTGATGAAATGCCTCTAAGAAACATTCAAGAAGTAGAACTCTTCGACGTATGGGGTATAGATTTCATGGGTCCTTTCCCACCATCCTTAGGAAATAAGTATATCTTAGTGGTTGTGGACTACGTGTCTAAGTGGATTAAAGCCATAGCTAAACCCACAAACGATACTAGGGTAGTGATCAAGCTATTTAAGAACTATATATTCCCTAGATTTGGAACACCCCATTTAGTCATAAGCGATGGAGGATCGCACTTCATATCAAGAATATTTGATAAACTTTTAAGAAAATATGGAGTTAGAAGTATCCAATAGGGAGATAAAACAAATCCTAGAAAAAACAGTTTCAATATCTAGGAGAGACTGGTCTCAGAAGCTTCAAGAAGCATTATGGGCCTATAGAACCGCTTTCAAAACCCCTATAGGAACTACTCCCTACCAACTAGTTTATGGAAAATCCTGTCACTTACCTTTCGAATTAGAGCATAAGGCCTATTGGGCCATTAAAACTTTGAATTTAGACTACCTGACCACTGGTGAAAAGCGTATCCTTGACATTCATAAACTAGAAGAACTTAGGCAATCCGCCTACGAGAATGCCAAGATATACAAAGAAAGAACAAAAGCCTAGCACGACAAAAGAATAGTTAAGAAAGATTTCAATATAGGCGACCTTGTTCTCTTGTTCAACTCTAGGTTACGACTTTTCCCGGGGAAGCTGCGCTCGAGATGGACTGGCCCTTTAAAAGTATACAAGATTCTGAGATCCGGAGCCGTAGAAATCAAGAACGAAAATTGTAGTCCATTCCTTGTAAATGGACAAAGACTGAAGGTATACGAAGGAGGAGACATTCCAACAGACTACTCAAGCCACACACTGATTGATCCACCGATTCCTACTACTACAGGTGTATAAATTCTGATCGTCAAGCTAATGACGTTAAACAAGCGCTTCGTGGGAGGCAACCCATGGTTTTCTTACCTTGTTTTACTTTTTCGCATTTACTTTATTTAATTTTTAATTTTTTTTTCATATCTTCACCGAGACTAAATATTTGAATGGTTTGTATTTTCAGGATCCCTTTTCCTAACTTTTACAGGATGCAGGACTTCGATGATATGCACTTAGCCTATAGAGATAATGCTCAAAGAGAGCGCTACATAGCTCTTTACCAGCGCCCTATGGAGCCCACACGCTATCCAGGTCAGCACTGCATGGAAGCCCTGGGTATCGAGCCGAGTATCCGATTTTTGAGCCACATGCTCCATTGGGACGAGTTCGCTGACGACCTGAGCAACACCTACAGGAACTTGACATTGGAGTTCCTCAGTTCATTTGACTATGACCCTTACTCTGGACCGGATGGGTATGCTGCTTTCAGACTCTTTAGAATCGAGTACTCTTTCAGCCAGAAGGAGTTCGGTGACCTATTAGGCTTCCAGACCACCCCTGACGCTATCCCTAAGACACTTATGGGATACTTTTTGGGGAAGGAAGTGGAAAAGTTCTGGAGTGACATCTCAGGTGGAGGGAGCCAGGATCCTTCTACTCAGTTATCCCAGGCTATACATAACCCTGCTTTTAGATACTTCCAGATGATACTGGCACACTCCTTCCTAGGAAGACCGGATGTCGAGACGTTACTGAGTGAGGAGGAGATCTTCCTATTGTTTTGTGCATCCCAGTCTTGTCCAGTGGCATGTGGGAACTTTCTGTTGTGTGGCCTCAGTGGTGTTTCCAGATCGTCTGAAGGAGTCATTCATGTAGGAGGGATCATCACTCAGATCGCCATCGCCTTAGGTCGACTTTTGCTTGACCAGAGGGTTGATGAGGAGATCCTCCTTCAAACCAAAACAGTTTAGATTGTTGGTCGATAGCGAGGCGATTCATTATTTTACACTGCCTGATCCTATGATGACTAGTGTGCATGACCCAGCTAACTAGAGTTATGCCTTTGAGGGTCAGGGAGAGACTATCGAGGAGCTGAGATCCCCACCTGTCGTTGAGTATACCCCTACACCGCCTTCTCCCAGGATCACTGTATTCTCTAACAATTTATCATTGCAGACCCTAGACATCCGCACCCAGATTGCAGAGTGTCGTAGAGAGATTGCAGGGCTTAGGCAGGAGGTAGCCGACCTTACCTTACAGATGGGAGTATCAGACCTTACACATGCTACCGAGGCCGACTGTTTATACCAGGAGATCGTAGAGCTTAGGAAGAAGATAGCCATGCTCCGTGGATCTACTCAGGCAGACGAACCCCCTACTATTTGATTTTACCATCTCATTTTATTTTGTCTCATTTATGTTTATATTTCTCGCATTTACCTAACTTATTTTATATCATTGCATTTGGGATATTTTCTTAACTATGTCAGCACATTAATATTAATATTTCTATATGTATGATTTATGTTTGTTTATTATATTTATATTTTTATTATAGTTTAAATATATTAATTGTTTATTTACTTATTAGCCTAATGTTTGAATTTTATTTTTATAAAATTATGCAAGCCTTATGTCAATAGGAAAATACGATGCAAACGCTATCCGGACCCCCCAACCAAAAAGAGAACGAGAAGCCCAAGCCAAATGACCAAAATCCGGCCCAGCTGAATTTAGCCTTGTGGCGCCTGCCATAGATGATGTGGCGCCCGCCACAGCGTCTGTATAAGCTCGGGGCAGACTCACATTTTCCACCATTTTCATACCTTCAAACCTTCAAAACCCATTTTTTCACCTTCCGAAAAAGCCCTTGAACCCCACAAAAGCTCCCACCTTTCTCATCTTCACACCATACATATCAATTTTCCAACTTCCATTTTCATTTTCATCCGTCGAATTTCATAAAAATCCCACCTTTTTACAAACCCATCTTCATCTTCTTCATCGCATTGCACAAGCTAAATAATGGAGTTCAATGGATTTATTCTTCGAGGAGGGAAACCGGGAGATAGGCAAAGGAAGATTATCGAAAGATTGCAAAATCGGGAAATTCTCCCAACGAGGTATGTGGATGAAAATTGTCTTTACACTTAACATTTTTTATTTATTAGGTAATTTAGGCTTGCATACTATATTTTCAAACAAAGAACATACCTTTGAGCGATTGACAATCGAATTTTTAAGTTCTTTAATTTATATTATCAATCCTAACACTGCTAGCACAGTTGGTACTGTCAGATTTAGAATGTTTACGGTTGAATATGAATTCGGTACCGATGAACTAGCAGGCCTATTAGGTATTCCTCATGGGGACGGTGCTATTTGTGAGGCCCCTTTGGATTCAGATTGGTCGGTCGAGGTGTTTTCCTTCTGGCAGAGATTGTCAAACACTTCAATAAATTCCTTTGAAGGAATTCTTGCCTCGACCATCCATAACCCGACCATCAGAGTTTTTAGAAATCTGTTGGCATGTACTATTTTTGGCCGGGAGAATCCAAATAAGGTCAATGCTCGAGAGCTTCTATTTTTGCAAGGAAGCCTCACAAATAGAAGAATTAATTCGGTCCCGTTCATGCTCGCTCATATGGCTTTAACTCTAAATAAAGCGGGACCGATTGTTTTCGGAGGACTCATTACGTCTATTGCTCGGGCGCTTAACCTGAACAATGAGATAGCTACCCTAGATCCCTTAGCTCCTTACACAATCAACCTAAAATTTCTGAGAGATATGAAATTGTGTCGATTGAGGAGAGAAGGAGGCTATGTGCTTATGGTTCATGGTGTAGCTATCCCATCTGTTGTTTTACCATGTACTAGACGTACTGACGTACGTGATGAAAGGAATTGGACCTATGTTTTAGATGCTCCACCTGTTTTGGGTCCTCTTCCTCCTAATGTTCCTGATGAGGAGGGACACGACACTGATGAAGAATATGATCGAAGAGAGCAATCTCCCATACCTCATGTGTCCCCCCATCATCCTTCACCACCACACACTGCAGCATCTTCTTCTTTTGCAGGTTCTGCTCCTGGCTTCTATATTACAGAGGAGATGTGGCGTGACCACATCGCTAGAGAGCAAAGGCGTGATGACCTACTCTCTACCATTCAGCAACAACTGGTGGATAACATGAGCTTCATGCAAGAATCGCAGCGGAGGACAGATAGATCCTATGAGACTCTTGTACAGTCCCTACTTACGATTACAAACCAGCAAGCCCGTCAGCAGCAATACCATCATCAACATAGTGCACTAATCGAAGCCACTCAGGGATCCATTTTAAGTAAACTTCGAGAGGTGAGGACTGCTCAATCAAATGGTGCTTGGTGATCTCTCCTAATGCAAACCCAATGAGTGAGGGTAAGGAGGATGCCAAGGTATGATCCCAATGCTAATGCATATGGTGAGATAGCATGAGGGATATTAGGGTCAAAATTAGGGTCTTACAGACACGAAACAGACTTATTGATGACTGAAGTCCATGAAGGTTCCTTTGGTACTCACTCCAATGGACATGTTATGGCAAAGAAGATGTTGTGAGCAGGTTACTATTGGCTGAAATTGGAATCTGATTGTTACAAGTTTTTGAAGAAATGCCACAAGTGTCAAATATATGCAGATAAGATTCATTTTCCTCTAACACTATTAAGTTTCATTTCCTCTCCATGGCCCTTCTCCATGTGGGGAATTGATATGATTGGTATGATTGAGCCCAAAGTGTCGAATAGACATCGTTTCATTCTAGTGGCTATTGACTACTTCGCAAAGTGGGTTGAAGCGGCATCATATGCAAGCGTAACCAAGCAAGTTTTTCTAAGGTTTATCAAGAATCAGATCGTATGTCATTATGGTGTTCCAAGTAAGATCATTACCGATAATGGATCAAACTTGAATAATAATATGGTGGAAGCTCTTTGCAAAGACTTCAAGATTGCACATCATAATTCTTATCCCTACAGACCCAAGATGAATGGGGTTGTTGAAGCTGCAAATAAGAATATCAAGAAGATCATCCAGAAGATGGTTGTAACATACGAAGATTTGCATGAGATGCTCCCATTTGCTTTGCACGGGTATCATACATCCATCCTCACTTCAACATGGGCAACCCCTTTCTCGCTTGTTTATGGCATGGAAGTTATGCTCTTAGTAGAGGTTGAGATCCCATCATTGCGTGTGCTCATGGAAGCCAAGTTAACTGAAGTTGGATGGTGTCAGAACAGATATGACCAGCTGAATTTCATTGAAGAGAAGAGGTTAACTGGCATGTGTCATGGTCAGTTGTATTAGTAGAGAATGAAGAAAGCTTTTGACAAGAAGGTCAGACCTCGTATGTTCAGAGAAGGTGACCTTGTGCTCAAGAAAATCCTATCTTCAAACCAGAGTTTAGGGGAAAATGGACTCCTAATTATGAAGGCCCATATGTTGTTAAGAGAGCCTTTTGAGGTGGTGCTTTGATTCTTACAACTATGGATGGTGAAGAGTTCACTTGTCTTGTGAACGCAAATGAAGTCAAGAAATACTTCTCCTAAAAAAAAGAACAACTCGCTAAGTTGAAAACCTGAAAGGGAGGCTTAGGCAAAAATGAGTGTCTCAGTGGATTGAAACCCGAAAGGGTGATCCAGGCAAAAGTTAGAGACATAAAACAGAAAAATTATCTCGATAAATTGAGTACCCCACCTTGGGGAAATTTATGCAAAAATTAGGGATTATGGCAAGTAACTGCGTCCTATTGATATTCAGTCTTGAAGACTTTCTTGAGCACATCGGTCAATTCTGATTCATCATCTCCAGCCAACACCAAGAGCACACTAGATATCGAAAGTTGGTAGAAGGATTAGTGATCATTGTATTCAATGTATTCCTTTTCCATGTAAATTACCATTTTTCAACTTTTGTAAAGATCTATAAAGTCTTGTCATTTACAGACTACCATTCCATTAAATAAAGTTGAGCTTTTTATCCAATTGTTTCTACTCTTGTTTAATTCAGCCAAATAGATTTAAATTTTTATTATGATCATTTTTGAAATTAAATTTTAATCAAAATCATATTTTCTTAAATATATAAAAGCAGTTATTTTAAGCAATCGATATCATTTAAAGGAATATCAACAACGGTTTGAAGAACGGTAAGCCCTAAATGCGGAGCATTATTGATTCTCCCCAAGCAGTGGGTGTAATCCCTATTTCCTCCCCAATAGATTTCCAGTAACCAAGATTTGTTGGTTTCCCCGACTGAGTTTGTTGGCCTCCTTTGAGTGGTAGGCGTGTTATTTCGGCAGTTTGCACAATTTCGGCAAAAAAATTGCTTCTCTGCATGTCGTCAGAGTTACTCCTGATTTTGAGCAGCTTTTGTGGTTTTTCCCCTGCAGGGTTGTCTCCCATTTGATATGGTGTTGACCTAAAATTCCCCGCTAGGTTGGTAGCAGTTTCCTCAGTGGATATTTTCCTTGTGCTTTCCCCAGCCAGGATTGAGCCTTCGAGATGTTTTATTTCTCTCCAGCAGATGTTTCCCTCCTGTGAGGATTGGCTAGGGGTTTGTATTGATGATTCAAACTAGTGACATTTGTATCCTTTGTGATCGTTTTGTCAGCATAATCATCATAGAAACATATACACATACATATACACTCATGTAATTTCACTATTCCATATTTTACACTTGGTAATACATTATCTCTCTGATACTCTTCTATGGTGGTATACTTTTCTGCCATACAAATTTGATTTGTCTGTCCTCTTTAAATTGTAGAGTGCCATCCCATTAATCAGAAAGACTTTAACCTTTCTCTTTCCCCACTGAGTTATTTCCTCGTGGATGATTGTTATTTCAGTTTCCTCCCCAGTAAAGTATCTGGACAGAATCACTCCCCTTGAGTTATAACCTCATTGGGTTGAGTCCTTGATTGACCATTTCTTTCTAGATCTTAACTAGATATATGCTTTTGGTCCCCTTAGAGTATATTACCCAGTAACTAGTAATATTCTTCTCATGTTTCACTTTTGTCCAATACCCGGCAAGAGTAACTTTTTCTCCCCAGCGGATCCATTTTCAAGTTTCCCCGGGAAGTATATCCTTGATATGTTCATCCTAACCGATGACGGATATTCTCTTCCCTTGCTTGAGTTTATCCTTGATATGTTCATCCTAACCGATGACAGATATTCTCTTTTTTGTATTCTACCCAGTAATCGGTACTTGTGATCCCTATTTTATTCCTCAGAGAGTTAATCCTTGATATGTTAATCCTGATAGATGACGGGTTTCCTTCTCTTTGTGGTTTACTACCCAGTAACCGGTAGTTGTAAATTCTGCTTTTTCCCCCTTTGTAGAGTTTATCCTTGATATGTTCATCCTAACCAATGACGGATATTCTCTTTTCGGTATTCTATCCAGTAACTGGTAGATGTAATTACTATTTCTCCCATTTGATTCTGTCCTTGATATGTTCATCCTAACTGATGACGAATATTCTCTTTTCGGTATTCTATCCAGTAATTGATAGATGTAATTCCTATTTCTCCCCTCTGAGTCTATCCTTGATATGTTCGTCTTAACCGATGATGGATATTCTCTTTTCGGTATTCTATCCAGTATTCGATAGATGTAATTCCTACTTTTTCAGGAAGTTTATCCTTGATATGTTCATCCTAACCGGTGAAGGATATCCTTCCTAATTTCCTCAAGCAAGACTTTCTTTGATATGTTCAACCTAACCGATGACGAATTTTATTTCCTTCGAGTCTATCCTTGATATGTTCACTTTAACCAGTGACGGATATTCTCTCTCTTTGGTCTTCTGCCCAGTAACCAGTAGTTGTAAATCCTATTTTTGTGGCTTTTCCCAATAGTTTATTCTTACCCAGTAACTGGTAACGAATACACCTCCTAGTTGCCTTCAGCGAGTCATCTTTGATATGTTTACCCTAACCGGTAACGGATGTCCTCCCTGTCAGATTTTTGTTATCCCCTTACCCAGTAACCGGTAATGGATAAAAGATTTCTGATCCTCCTATATTGAAGATATTTTCTTCCCCAGTTGAGTTTTAGTGCGTATTTCCTCAGTGAAATCGTTGTTTCTTGTTTGGTTCGAGTATTTCAGCTTTGCTCTGATTTACCCGTTTCTCCTGCAGGTGATCCTTTTGTTCCCCGGCAAAGTCTTTCCATTGATGGAATCCCTCGAGTCCCCCAGTTGTTTTTAAGTCGTAGCCTGGCCTACGCACAACCCTTTATTCCCCCTAGAGTCTTTGTCTCCACAGTGAGTTTTCCTTATGGAATGCGTTATACTCCTATGGACTTTCAGTCTCTCTAGATTCGTTTCCTTTGTGGCATCATTTTTCCCCACAGAGATTTATTTTAACATTCATATCATATGCATCATGAGGTCTCTTAGGGACCGAAATTTGTTTATATATGTTGTTATTTAAGTCCATTCTACTGAGTCGATGCTAATATTTTAACCTTCATCTTCTTAGCTAGAACGTCCTTAAATAGGGGCAGCTGTAAGACTCCAATTTTGACCCTAAGATCCCTCATGCTATCCTCATCATATGCATTGGCATTGGGATCACACCTTGGAATCCTCCTTACCCCTCATTCATTGGGTTTCCATTGGGAGAGATCACCAAGCACATTTGATTGTATCATAATACCAAAAATATGTCTTTGTATAATCTAACTCTTTTGTCGGTAGGGCACATGCTCACCTTTGATCTATCAAGCTCATATCTAGGGTTCAAGACCCTCAATGCAAGGAGTTCAATCAAGAATTGGTGTACTATATCTCTAAGTATCATATATGGATCCCCATGATCTTCACATGTTATTTTTATCAAGAAATCATCAAGAGGTTGAAGCTTGGTTTTCCTTGGAAACCTTAGTTCATCTGGGTATCTTATGTAACTTCTTCAACAAGCTTCTTCAACAATTGATCAAATATTTCAAGGTATACTTAAAATTTCATCATCTTATGCATATATGATCCTTCATGAGTCCCAAAATTTAAGAGAATAGCAAGCTAGCAAGTTGGTTCATGGTGGTTGATTAGAGGAATTCATCTGATCAAAACTAGGGTCCCTTAGGCCCTATCTCCTACACTTTTTGTCATATGAAAATGATTCCAAGAGCAACGTTACTCTAAATGACATTCCAAACAACTTTCATGTTGAGGTCAAGAGCTAGTTTTTCTTGGAAAGTCATTTTTCATGGTGAGAGATTATAGGTCATTTTGTCTAAACCCTAATTTGAAGGTCAACTTCTCAAGACCATAACTTGCTCATTTTTTATGAGATTAAAGCTATTCAAGTTGCACGATCAAACTCAAGATATTTACTTCAACTTTGATTTTTGGAGGAAGAGCAAATTCAACTTTTAAATGCATGTGATATGAGAAGACATTATAGGTCATTTTGGACCAATGCCATTGAACAAGTGATTTTCCTCAACTTCAAAAATGAATAACTCCTTCATGCTAAATCCAAAGTAGGTCAAATTTATGAGCATTTTGAAGAAATTTGAGAGAGATACAACTTTGACTAAGGAACTTTTCTCATTTGAAGGTCATATAAAAAGTTAGTCAAGGTGGAATAAGTGAACATATGGCTTGACACTTAGAAACATTTTTGATATGTTTAAGTTTCCCAACTTCCACCTTAAAAATCATCATGATCCAAGCTTCAAATGAAAAAGTATTCAACATGAAAGTTGTTCCTCTTGATCTAACCTTTCCAAAAAGTCCAATTTCATCCCATTTGAACAAAGTATGAGTGACTTGCGCATGGCTTGAACTTGGATTACCATTTGGCATAATCGAACTTGCATTCCTCATACACAATTGCATGGCTTACCAATGTGACTTCAGCAATGTTTGTACTCAATTTTGGACCTGAAGGAATGATTACATGGGCCTATCACACGCCCATGCATCCATGCAATGAACATTGCTATTTTTGGAACTTTGATTCAAGTGTTCAAATAACAATCATTTGGCTTATAAATAGAGACCCTTGCACTCTGAATTGAGGACCCTGCGCGCCAGCTTTGAATCCCTAACTCCAAACCCTCTCATTCAAAGGATAACCTTGAGGATTTCCATTGGAAATTGAGTTTGAATCTCCACTATTTTGAGATTCAAATCTCCAAGAGTCCTGTTTCTTTTGTTGACTCAATCCCATTCCATCAAGTGTCCAGAGCAAGGCCAAGTGAAATTAGAAGCAAAATCATGTTCATACAGACCTGCATTGAAGGTGATTTTCAGAATTTTTCATCTCTTCGATTCTCACTCAATTGTTCATAATACTTCTTGATTTTTGGTTGTCTGAAGTCCTACCAATGTAGGCAATAAGATTGAGTTGCTTTGAGGGAAAATCGAAGCAACTCAAATCATGATCCTCAAAATTCAACTCCCTGTATCTTTTAATATACTTGGAGATAGGAGAAATTGAGGCCAGATTCGAGCTCCTGAGAATTTTCTCTTTAAATTCATGTCCTCCTTTTTTATGTTGGTGATGGTTGAAGGTGGACCAGACCGGTGAGGTCCACCGGAGAAGAAGACTGGAGTTACAGCTCCGGCCATGTATTGGCACGTCTCAGACCAGAGGATCCTTGCAAAACATTTTAATCTCGTACTTTGGTTTTAAATATCATCTATGCAGCGCATTGACTAGTGTCCATTGTGGAACGCGCGTTGAGGACCACTTGATTTGCCACCTCAATTAATGAGGGAGATCAAGTGGTCCACGTTTTTTGCTATTTTCTTATTTTTATTTTATTTAGCTTATTTTCATTAATTCATATTAATTTTAATATTGATCCAAAAAATATGAGACTTTCACCAAAAAAAATTTAATAAATTCCTCTTTCATTTTCTGAATTAAAATTATTTTTTGGATCATTATTTATATTTTTCATGATTTAATTATTTTTGTGAATATTTTTATTTGGTTAAAAATAGTTTTAAGTTTCAAAAAATAATTAAATTTTTTCTCCAAGGTCCTTTGACCTTGTTTGATCTATGATAAATCTCATGGCCATTTATTTGGTGTTTTGATGAGGTTTTAGAATTTTGACCAACCATAATTTAATTTAATGTATTTTTTAATTGATTTTAATTGTTTAATTGCAAAATAAATTGTGTTGAGCTTTTGATTTTGACTTGTTGAGTTTGACTTGTGTTGTTGGGCCTTGGTCAGGGTTGATTTCACTTTGTTGAGTTAAAATCATTGGATTTAGGGGATTGATGAAATATACATTTCATCTTCCAAAATGAATGAATGATTTTAATTTGATAAAAGTCCTCCTTTGACCAATTTGTGTTGATTCCATTTCCCCTCCCTCTTCATGTCAATCCCATTCTTTTCTCATTCATTTCATGGACCTACGATATCTCTATATTCTAAGGCTAGTTGATTGCAAAATCAACATAAGTGTGGATGAGATTATCTCCACCCCTTTTGTATTTTCTTTTAAGTGTGGTATGTTTTAGGAGTATTGTTCATAATACAATATCTCTAACATGCATTAACAATAAAATTTCTATTGTCCAACCTCAAATAGTTGTGACTTCTACATAAGTCCAATTACGATTGCTTAACATAGCGCTAAATTTTTGACACAAAAAGGCATAGCATTCTAATAAGTGAGATTGTAAGTCTCCCCTCTTTCATGGTATTATGTGGAAACTTGGACTTTTTTTCTTCCTTTGGAAGATGTCTTGATTCAAGGATCCATGCTTGTGAATAGTGGGTTTAGTGTTATCCAAAGAATGACTTAAACAAAACAAAAGCAAAAGCCATACTAACTTCTAATCAACTAACAGCTAACATTTAATTTCAAGCCATTTATTTTTATACACTTTAAATTCAAGTCTTTATTCACATGCCATTATTCATACCATTTAACTTGTTTACTTTAATGCCATTTTCACTTTGCTCACTTGAGCCATACTTTGTGATTATATTGTGATTGTATAGACTTGTTTGTGTATTTTGTTTGTGGTCTTTTGACCTTAATGTACATAATAACAACAAAAACCCTAAAAAACATTTGTGTGGACTGTTAGGTTTGATCTGAGACAATGGACTTAGAATTAGGAAACACTCCCTATGCAAAAGGACTTGGCCAATACCAACTTTCATGAAACCAAGTGCTTGTGAATTGAAACTTCATCTGGAGCAAGTGTTGAGATCCCATTTAATTTCATCTGCTACATGGTCTTATTCAAGCTGTTACTTTGAACTTGTGCCTAAAGCCTATCTCTAATTTCATCTGATACATGGAAGATCATGAAGAAGATCATGGAGTTGCTAAGCTTGGATGTGGCTGTCTTTATTTGATGCCTTGATTTTCATCTTGATAGTTGTGTGTTGATATTGCTTGATTCTAAAGTCCAAGGTAAATTTGGGTTTCTATATGACATTCTTGTCTATTGGATTTCATCCCATTGGTCAGATCTTTTCAACTCTTAACTTTTCAATTTTTACTTAGGATTAGTGTCTTTATCTCCTCCCCACTTCTTTAATTTCAAATCTCTCCCTCCTTTTAAAATATTCTTTGCTTATGTTTTCTGAACTTAGACCATATTGCAAACTAGAAACTTTGGTCTTATGCCATTGCATTTTAAAAACTCTTTTATTAATCAAACTTGTAAATGAACTTAACTATACTTGACTTAAAATTTCAAAAGAAAAAAAGAATTAACACTCATTAAAACCTTTTTAGGCCTTTTATGCCTTTGTTAAACTAAATTTTTTTGTTAAAAGAAATGCATTCACTTTGAAATTGTTACCACGAACTACGTGGTTTTGATCCCTCATGTTATGTTGGTACGTAGGCACAAGTCCAAAGATCTTGTCAAACACAAAAATATAATTAATGAATTCTTTTCTCATCCCTCCATTCTATTTTATTGCAAACATCATTTTATACAAAAACACATATGCACACAAAAAAAAAAGGCTTCCTAGGAGTACCTAGGACAGTTTGGGTGCTAACACCTCCCCTCTGTGTAACCAACCCCCTTACCTGTAATCTTTGGTACTTTATTGGTTTTAATTTGAAAACTTCTTATCTTTTGGGTTTTGTTCGTACTTTTCCCTTTTCCCTTGGAAACAATAAAAGCGTGGTGGCGACTCTGATTTAATTGACGTCTGCTTATTCATAGCTCAATGGTCATGAATTTACCGCTACAGGTTACACCCCTCTTTCTAGCCCCTGCATGGCCTCTATTACACAGGGTAATCGGTTACCCAAAAACTGGTAACCGGTTACATCCTCTAATTTTTTCTCATAATTGTGTTTTTAAGTAGTGTAACCGGTTATTCCAATTATGCTAACCGACTACACTATTGCAAAAGCACTTTTATGCAACTTTTCCAAAATGAAAATCATCTAAAATTCATTCCAAAACCCCATTTTTCTCCCAACTCGTTTATACCATATTTTAACACAAAAATCACCTTTCCAAAGTTTAAAACCCTAACTTATTTACACCGAAAACATTCATAACTCAGTTCCGACTCTGACCCGAAACAACATCAATTCCCACAATATTTACAACAAACAATCCAATCAAATTTCATGATTCTAACATCAACAATTCATCATTCGCGCAATTCAATAATGAACAATATCACCATGATCATAACCATTAAGAAGAAAACATAAAATCTACATGGCACAATCTACCCACCATTATCATGTTAGGCCTTCAATAATCAGAACCTCATCCTTACCTTAGAGTTCCTAGCAATAACTTCCTTGACCTTCAACAATGGTTAATTTTCTCATTGACCCATAGCCTCATCTTCTCCTTTTCTCAACTTCTCCTCTTTTCTCCCATAATTCACATTCTTTGAGTTTCTATCCCAAATCCCTTTTTCTATTTCTATTATATTTCCTATTATTTTATTAACTTATTGTATTATCACTATTTTCTTAATAATAAAAAAAAAGAATAAGAATAATCCACTCAAATTAAATAATTAAATTAATATTCATCTAATATTAATTAATTAAATTAAATAATAATTCAAATAGTTGCGTTTGAAGAGTCGGAGGGATGTGTGATGGGGCATCATGATGAAACCGGGCGGAAAGAACATGCCATTTACTATCTAAGCAAGAAGTTTATCGATTGTGAAACTCGATATTCACTCTTAGAGAAAATGTTTTGCGCTTTAGAATGGGACGCTCGTCGCCTGAGGCAGTATATAATTTGTCATACTACTTGGTTAATCTCAAAAATGGATCCAATAAAGTACATATTTGAGAAGCCTGCCTTAACTAGAATACTTGCTCATTGTAAAATGGTGTTGTCCGAGTACGACATCCAGTATGTATTCCAGAAAGCTAACAAAGGAAGTGCGTTGTCTGACTATCTTGCGCACGAGCCTGTTGAAGACTATCGACCACTAAAATTTGACTTGCCTAACAAAGACATTATGGCAATAAAGGATTATGAAATCCTAGGGCCTAAGGAATGACCCGAACCAGGATCTCGATGGAAGCTCATGTTCGATGGTTCCTCCAATTACATGGGGCATGGTGTGGGAGATGTTTTGATGAATACAAATGGTGGTTATATTCCTTTCACATCAAGGATGTGATTTGATTTCATAAACAACATAGTAGAATATGAGGCATGCATCCTAGGTATTCAAACTACAATTGACTTCAAAATCAAAATCCTTGAGGTATATAGATACTCAACTTTGGTAATCTATCAAATCAAAGGCGAATGGGAAACCCGCGATGCCAAGCGAATCCTGTATCTCACTTATATCATGGAGTTGATAAAGTACTTTGATGATATCACTTTCTATCATGACCCGAGTATAGAAAATCAAGTAGTTAACACTTTGGCAATGTTAGCCGCAGTGTACTAGGTCAGGTTTCGCAATGAAGCATCGCTCATTCAAATTGAGCGGAAGGATGAGCCAATATACTATCAATTGGTTTAAGAAGAGGATGATGGTAATCCTTGGTTTCATGATATCAAATGATATCTGCAGAATTAGGAGTATCTAGTAAATGCAATAACCTAGGATAAGAAAACTTTGAGGAAGTTAGCATCCAAATTCTTCCTGGGCAATGATGTATTATATAAGAGAAACCACGACATGTTTCTGCTTAGATACATGGAAAGACATAAAGCAAGCATGTTGATCAAAGAGATTCATGTGGGATCCTTTGGAACCTATGCTAATGAGCATGCTATGGAGAATAAAATTTAAAGGTTGGTTACTACTGGTTGACCATGGAGTTTGATTACTTCAGCTATGCCAGAAAATGTCATAAATATCAAATATATGCTAACAAAGTCCATGTGTCGCCAACATTATTGAATATTTTGAAATCACCTTAGTCGTTATCAATGTTGGGTATTGACATGATTGGCACCATCAAACCTTAAGCTTCCAATGGTCACTAGTTCATCCTGGTCGCCATCGATTACTTCACCAAATGGGTAGAAGCTACCTCATACGCCAACATGATGAGACAAGTGGTTGCTCGTTTCCTCAAGAAGGAGATCATTTTTTGCTCTGAAGTTCCAAGCTGGATCATCACAAACAATGCGAAGAACCTGAACAACAAGGCAATGAAAGAGTTACATGAGAGATGAATGGCATCATTGAAACTGCTAATAAAAACATCAAGAAGATCATGCCAAAGATGGTGGAAACTTACAAGTATTAACATGAGATGCTACCCTTTGCACTGCATGGATACCGGACCTCAATGTGCACTTCAACAAGGGAAACCCCATTCTCATTGGTGTGTGGGATGGAAGCAATTCTCCCAATCAAAATGGAGATATCCTCAATGAGAATCTTGATGGAGACCAAGCTAGAAGAAGCTGGATGGATCTAAAACAGATTTGACCAACTGAACCTCATTGATGAGAATCATATGACCTCTCAATGCCATGGACAGGTGTAGTAGAAGCGGCTCAAGAGGGCATTTGACAAGAAAGTCTGTCTTCGGGAATTCAGAGAAGAAGATCTCTTGCTCAAGAAGATTTTACATGTACACAAGGATTCACGTCAGAAGTGGGCTCCTAATTATGAAGGCCCATATGTTCTAAATAAATCCTTCAGCGGAGGTGCCCTGATTCTTACGACTATGGATGATGAAGAGCTCTCACACGCTGTGAACTCTAATGCATTCAAAAAAATAATATGCTTAATAAAAAATCGCTAAGTCTAAAATCTGAAAAGGGGACTTAGGCAAAAATGGGTATCCCGGTATACTGAAAACCCGAAAGGACGGTCTAGGAAAAATGTAGGGATAAATAAAAAATGATAGCTTGCTAAGTTGAAAACCTTAAAAGGCGACTTAGGAAAAACAAACAAAAAAGAGTGTCCCGATGGACTGAAAACCCGAATGAGCAGTCCAGGAAATAATTAGGAACAAAAGGAAAAGATTGCATCAGACAAAACTGATCAATACAAAGAGCCGAAGGTGGAAGAACAATCTAGTTACTCCCTTCTGAAGCAAGGTTTTGTGGAGTCATGGTTATTAGGGATATTAGTGGTTATTATGATTCAATGTAAACCATTTCCCATTTCCATTTTCAAATTTGTAACATTCCATGGAGCTACGCCATTTGCATGCTACCATTCTTAAATAAATACAAATTTTGCCCATCAATTACTGTCTTTCGTGTTTTTCTATGTTTTTCTTTGTTATGAAAAATGACATTTATTTGTTAATAAAGAAATTTTGAATTTAAAAAGAATAAAAAAAATATGCTTTGACATATGTAATGATTAAAAGGAAATCACTTGTTCCCCGAAAGTCTCAAGGTTGCAAAACCACCCTTAGACCACCACAACGAGGATCTCTAGGGAGTAAAACCTATCAATCCTATAGAATGACCATTTGGTTGGCTACAATTGTCAAGTTTGGTAAATCCTCCTCTGACAACATCCATCGTGCATACTTGGTTAAGTTTTTGGTGTTGATGAATCAGAACCTCCATAAACAGCCTTTACAAACTCCTAGTCTGCATAGTGTCAGCATTTGCACATCATGCATAAAAGAAAAATCAAATCGTACATAATCGAAGCATAATTGGCGCTCATTTTGCACTGATCTCGGTCTATTTAGTTGATCTTATATCCCTTGACCTCAAAAGTCCAATTTGATTTTGGCACCCTTAAATTATAAATCTCTTTTTGCAGGAAAAATCTGTTTGAAGTCGGTAAATATTTTACTGGTGCCTTCGGTCACATCCAACCTTGTTTGGAAAACCCTGTTTGAAGCTGGTAAATATTTCAAGAATTCCTTTGGTTAAGTCGAGCCTCGCCTGGAAAAATTTGTTTGAAGCCGATATATATTTTACTGATGCCTTCGATCAAGTAAGCCTTGCCTAGTAAAATCCATTAGAAGTCGGTATATATTTTACTGATGCCTTCAGTCAAGTTCATCCTCACCTGGAAAACTCTATTTGAAGCTGGTATATAGTGTATTGATGCCTTCGATTAAGTTTAGCCTCACCTGGCAAACTCTTTTTGAAGCCGATAAATATTTTACTGATGCATGCGGTTAAGTTCAACCTCGCCCGAAACTTCCTTTGTAAAAGTCCAGCACTATCTAGCGCTATGTCATTTTTAAAGTCTATCACTGTCTGGAATTCTGTCATTTCTTTTCCCCTACAAATTTCTTATCCCCAGTGAGTTTTCACCCTCATTTTCCTTGTCATTTTCTCATGGAATACCATTACCATATATCCATCATTCCCCACAGGTCTGCTTATCATCCATCATAAAGAAAAACCATTCTAGGTTTTATTTCATTTCTTATCATATCCCTAGCAAACCAAACAACAAAATAAGTCCTTCAGTTCATAGAATAGCATGTCATTGCATCTAGGGAAAAAATTCAGATCTTCTATATTTAAATACTTTTCACCCCATATTCTATGAGGATTACCATCACTCATGTCATTCGGTAAAAATACTTAAATAGGGGAAACTGTCATACCCCGATTTTTTTCCTAATGAATTCATTTTCATATTCATTCATTGCATTTCATTTGCTTGCATCTCTTTATTTTAAATTAACTTCTTATGACCATTTGCTATGGTCATAAATTTTTGTTTCCATGCATAAGTTAAAATTAATGTTCAAAGACAAGAGGTTGCTTTGATTGGTTTGTTTGTTTTGACCAGTCCATACATTCCTCCATACATGCATTACATGTCCATAATTGGCATTTCTTTTGAACCTCACCTAGCATTTGTTAGATTTGATGCTTAAGGATTTTTCCGGAATTTCCATTAGGGATTTTGGTTGAATTTTAACCAATTAGAGCCACACACAGTTCATTTATTCATGCATACATTATTGTCAGATTTTAATATAAATTGGGTAAACAAGTCAAATAATTAACACCATTACAATATAAGTGCAATGGTCACTTTGTCAAAATTGGATTTTTCTTATTTATTTTTACATTAAGTATCAGACAAGAATATGGTCTTTACATTAAGAATTGAATGAAACAAAATTAGGTTTTTCTCATTTATTTTTACATTAAGTATCAAACAAAAATTTGGTCTTTACATTAAGAATTGAATGAATAAAAATTGGGATTTTCTCATATATTTTTACACTAAGTATCACATAAAAATTTGGTCTTTACATTAAGAATTGAATGAATCAAAATTGGGCATTCCTCATTTATTTTTACAGTAAGATAACACAAAATGTTCTTTACGTCAAAAATTGAACAAATAAAAAAATAAGTTCTAAGTGTGTGAATCCTCTCAAATTTTCTAGTTTTTCGCTTCATACACCATTTCAATCTTGATACCAACATGGTGCAACGACTCACACCACCACTTGGGCCTCTATACATCATTTGATTTTGTCATACACAAGCAGAAACAACAGCATGGTATTAGCATGATTATAGTAAAAAGTACCAACCTAAGGCCAAAGCAATAAGATACAAAAGAAGATGTATCACATGTACAGAGGCACAATGGTGCAGCAGAAATTTACACAAAATTTCTTAAACAACTCTTGTCCTCTAAGAATGTCATCAAACTTCACTACCATTTGCATAATCCTACATCAAGATACAACAATCCTACCTCTACATAAACCCTAAAAAATTTACTATAAAGACAGAGGTATTTTTCAGAGCAAAAGGAGGAGAAACAAAAACCCTAGCAGATCATATTCATTCACAACAGAAGAACACAAAACTAGCAAGCACATACATCAAAAAAATTGAAGAACCAAATACATTGAAAAACCAGAATCACAAATTTTTTCTTCAATGCAAAAAAAAAAACCCAAGCCATAATTCAAACAGCAACACAAATGAAACATGAGTACAAACTAGACATACACCACAAACAAGTAGCAATCGAATTTTTAGAATAGAAGGTTGAAACAAAGCAGAGCCACCAAGAAATGAAAAGAGCATAGAATGTAAAGAAAATTTCAAACCAAAAACTTCCCCATTCGAACTACTCAGAGGCATCTGAAGTAAAGTAGATAGGACGAAAGAGGGAGAGTAAATCACCTAGGTTAGCTGGAGCAAAGGAGCTTGGACTCGGTATGCAAAGTTCTTTGAGTTATTTACACATGTATTATTGGTTACTCATTTAAATCCTACTTCCCATTAATGATTAATGCTTATTTGAGTTTGGATTTGGGGTCTTAAGGTTGTTAGGGGTTAAGGTGTATTTCTTGTGTAGTTTGTTTTTGTTGTTATTCACCACGCCTTAACTCAAACCTTGTTGATTTTGTTAGCCATGAATGTGAGGTTGAGGGTGTTTTGTCGCTCTATTTGAATTGTGTTGTGAGGTTGTTCTTTGGCTTCGCTTTTCATTACTGTTAAGAGGAAGGAGAGATACAAAGGGCGTGAGTTCAATTTGTAAGGCTAGGATTTTTAGGTAAGCCCGTTATCCTTTTTGATTAGGATTTTGATAAATTCAGGTTTGGATACAGAAAGAGAAGGAAAAATTAAGTGGGCTTGGTGTTTTAAGTTTTGGGTTTTTAGGGGGTTGGCCGTCAAAGAAGACGGTGATGACTGGATGTCAAGAAGGGAGAGAGATTGAGGAACATTTTGAGAAGAGAGAGAACGATAATTCATTTTGGAACTCTCTTTGTTGTGTTTAGCCCTTAAACGCGTTTCTTTCTTTCTACTTCTTTCCACACGTGTAGCTTTCACTCGTCGATGTTGCTAGCCTTTGAGCTGCCACGTCAAGTTGACTCGGTCAACAGGGGATTCTACATGGATCCCCCCCCCCCACACACACACACACATCGTATCTCCTGCACATGTGCATTGTCGTCCTTTGATCTTGATGCCCCTTCCATAAGAGAGATGGGATCGAGTCAACAAAGTTGAGTCTTCCCCCTTTGTGCTGACTATTTGACTCACATAATGGGCTTTTGTGTCTTATGGGCTTGACCAATTTTGCTCCTTACACCACTTGGTCTGGTGCATTTTGCTTTGTCTTTTGGGCCATTTCGGCTTGTTCTTTTTTCTTGTTTTTTGTTTTGAATTTTTGTTTTTATTTAAATGATAATTATCACATATAATTTTTTAAATATTCTTTCATTATTTATTTTCTATTATTTTTATTTAATTAATTTCTAAATAATTTATTTATTTGGTCATTATTAATCAATTAAATCATTGCTACTATTAGTAAATTGGATAATATAACTAACTAATTCTAAATAGTTTTTATCTTTCATTCTATTATTTAATTAAATTGTCTACTTATGTATTTACTTGTTGCAAAATTAAATAAGTAACTATATGATGATATTGATTAAATAAATAGAATAAGTCATTTTGGTCAAATGTACTTCTTTTCAATCTGATTAAATCGTTTTCATCCCGATTCAAATATTTTTTCCCATTTAAGTTTAATGCTAAAACTTTTTTCTAAACAAATACGAAAGAATAGGGTTGTTGGAATTTAGCATTTCAGTATAACCCTCGGATGATTGATCTCGAGGCACACGTTTTGGGTCAGCCATTCATTCATTCTTTCACTCCTAAAATACTTAATAAACTTGCACTAAAAATGATAGTTGGGATCTAGCATTCTGATGTAACCCTTGAATAATCGATTCCAAGGCATGTGTCTTGTTCTTATTGAGTGTTTGTCGCCCATCAAACAATTTTCTTAAATAACTCGAATGAAAAAGGATCGTTGGAATATAGTATGTCTGGAACCCCAAATGTTTGATCCCGGGACTTATGTCTCGTTCTCATCAAGTGTCGTCATTCACGTATGAAACACTCAATCAATCAAATTGTTTTTTCTCGCCGTCGTGTAATGATATTCAAAAACCTTTTTCATAACGAAAGACATTTCGTCGCGAGATGATGCAAAGAAATGCTTCATCCATAATCATTGAGTTGCGATAAGTGACCTTTTCCCATGAATGTTGATATGTAGAAATCCATCCAAGGTGATGCAAACGCCCGCTCCTCACCTGTTTTGGGTAAAATAATGTTTTCTATTGATTACAACAAAAAAGCTTTTGCTAAAATCGATCAACAAATAAAACATTTTCTACCCAGAACTACGTATGTCTCAAATTCTCCATCTCACCCGGAGATAGGTAGGAGCAAGACTGGCAATATTGTCAGGCATATTAATAAATAAAAAATTGCGACCCCTTTTCTTTTCTCTTTTCTCTTTACTCTTTTAATTTATTCAAATAAAACAAATAACATAAGCTAACATTCAAATCAAAAATTTTAACTAAAAGGTTCCTGTTGAGTACAACGGCCGTGTGGGGTGCTAATACCTCCCCCTTGCATAATCGACTCCCGAATCCAAATATTGTTGCAACGAGCATGTTTTTTTCAAAGTTTTTATCGACATTTTCGAATTCCTTCATTGGGATAAATAAAGTTCGATGGTGAATCTGTTGAACATTTTTTCCACGAGTGTGCGATGTGCTTCGCGAAAGATTGTATTTTTCGATGTAGGACAGTTGGGGATCAAAATTAGTTAAAACGGACCAATGTTAGGGAAACAAGGTCAACACAAATAAATGTTGGCAAGATAAGATCAACACATACAACTGTTGGAAAGCGATTGACACAGACAAGTGATGGAAATCAATATGGACAAGTATTGGAAGATATTCTCAACACGGACGAGTGTTGGAAATCAATACGGACGAGTATTGAAAAGGTAAGATCAACATGATTGAGTGTTCGAAATCAATATGGACGAGTATTGGAAGATATGGTCAATAGGGCGAGTGTTGGAAATCAATATGAATGACTATTAAAGAGGTAAGCTCAACACAGACAAGCGTTGGAAATCAATATGGATGAGTATTGAAAAGGTAATATCAACACAGATGAGTGTTGGAAATCAATACGAACGAGTATTGAAAATGTAAGATCAACACGGATGAGTGTTGAAAATCACTATGGACGAGTATTAAAAAGGTGAGATCAATAGGGGCGAGTTTTGGAAATTAATACAGGCGAGTATTGAAAAGGTAAGATCAACATAAACGAGTGTTGAAAATCATTACTGATGAATATTGAAAAGGTGAGATCAACACGAACGAGTGTTGGAAATCAATACGAACGAGTATTGAAAAATAAATATCACCACGAATGAGTGATGGAAATCAGTACGGGCGAGTGTTGGAAATACAAACGAGTATTGAAAAGGTAAGATTAACACGTATGAATGTTGGAAATCAATACGGTCGAGTGTTGAAAAGGTAAGATCAACATGGACGAGTGTTGGAAATCAGTATGGACGAGTATTGAAAAGGTAAGATCAACACTGATGAGTGTTGTAAATAAATATGGACGATTATTGCAGAGGTAATATCAACACAGACGAGTGTTGCAAATCAATACGGACGAGTATTTAAAAGGTAAGATCAACACGGGTTACTGTTAGAAATCGATATGGAGGAGTATTGAAAAGGTAAGATCAACATAGACGGGTGATAGAAATCAATATGGACGAGTATTGAAAACTTAAGATTAACACGGACGAGTGATGGAAATCAATACGGACGAGTATTGAAAAGGTATTATCTACATGGACGAGTGTTGGAAATCAATACGGACAGGTATTGAAAAGGTGAGATCAATATATACGAGTGTTGGAAATCAACATGGTTAACATGGATGAATTTTATAAAATGATAACCTCAACACAGACGAGTGTTAGGAAGATAAAAGGTATTGTCAACACGAACAAGTGCTGGAAAGGTGCAATAAACACGGAAGAGTGTTGGAAATGTGTGATCAACACATACGAGTGTTAGAAAAGGAAGAAAACAACATGGATGAGTGTTAGAAAGATCAAATTAACAGTGACAAGTGTTTTTAGAATAAATAAGGTTAACACAGACAAGTGTTGAAGGTGAAGGTGAGAAAAATACACAAGTGGGGGTTGAATTGTGTATTTCTAAAATATCTCTTTTCACTTCTGATTCTAGAACATCTGATTCTGAACCACGTTCAGAGTTTGATACCAAAGTAAGTAACAATAGTGAGAAGTTTACTTCCTTTTCTTCAACTCTATTTTAGAACCTAAGTTATCAAGCTTGGATTCTGATACGAGTAAGAGGATGAATCAGAATTGAGTATGACTTCAGAGTTCGTTTGCAAAGAGAAATATAAATGCAGAAGTAAATAAATAAACACATAATATATCATGGTTCCTCTTAAACCGAGAGTAGTCACCTCTCCTTGCAGCACAAGAGCGTTTAACTATAATCAGACTAGTTATAATTGCTTAAGACATCAGCTCAAGACTTCCTGCTCAATCACACCAAGTTATGACTTCATTGTTATGCCCTCGAGCGCGAGACTTCAATTGCTCAATAATATAGATTGATACTTCCTTCTCTATCCACAAGCATGATACTTCAATGCTCAATCGCCCTGGTCGGGACTTCCTTCTCTACCCGCAAGCATGAGACTTCAATGCTCAAACACCCAACTCGAGACTTCCTGTTCAATCAACGTAATAGAGACTTCCTTGCCTAAAGCACGTGTTTAGGACTTTCCTGCCTTAAGCACATGTTAACGTGTTTTGCTCAAACACATAGAAAGATACTTCTATTCCTAATTAATCACATTAGGACTTTAATGCTCAAGAACCCAACAAGAGACTTGTTTGCTCAAACTAATCAGAAAGATACTTACTCTGAGCATCGGGGCTAGAGTCTTCAGATTCTCTTATCAAGAGAGTCTAGTATTAACCTTGTGTTTATGTGTGTGCTTCTAGGATAAGAAGATACACAAAGGTTTACTCCCTTGATCAGAATATGAGTTGATTGTTCCTGAGTGTGGAAGAATGAAGTGGTCATTCCTCTTCTCTCCTTGCATATATTTCCATCTTGTTTTGCCTTTCTATTCTGATGATCTTCCTGATCATTTTCACTTAACTATCACACATTTAACCCTTGTGGTTATATTTTCTATTTAGTATGTGTTTCTTAGATCTGTGTTTTATGATAAAACACAATCTCTCTCTCTCTCTCTCTCTCTCTCTCTCTCTCTCTCTCTCTCTCACACACACACACACACACACACACACACACACACACACACATACACACACACACACACACATATACACACACACACACAAAACTGATATTATGAACTGGTATAACATATATGTGAACACTGTCACGTATTCTTCAACTCACATTCATCTTGGTCAGAACAGACCGTTTGAATTTTTTCAGTCTTCATCTATAAATAGATTCTGAGAATATATTCATTGAAGTTTGAAACTACCTAAGGTACAAGTATCTTTTGAAGGTCTTTAGTCGTTGTATAATAGAGTGAGCCAAAACTCAACAAGCATAAAGACGTTGGGAGAAGTAGAGTAGAGTTCAGAGTAGTTGGAGAGATAAGATCTTGACAACATAGATTTATGCTGATTAGACTTACAGTAGTGTACCGTTGTCACATTATCTTCTTTGGATAACTTCTGACTTGAAATCTTCTTATAGACATTTGTTGAAGCTTGTTTAGAGTCGCTGCTATCCTTATACTTAACTTCTTGATTCATATGCCTTTTATAGAATTAGTTAAAGCTTGACCAGAAGTTGAAGTATGTCTTCAGAACCTGGTTGGAGTGAGAATTCAGAGTCTAGAGTTCATAGGTTTTAAGCTTGTCTTCATTAGAGACTTGATCAGAACTAGTCTGGATAAAGACTCGCAGAGTTGATAACTTGATGTAGACAAATAATCCTTTGGAGCAGAATCTTTAGAACTGTTGATGACGCTTATTCAGAAGATGCATAATTAATCCTTTACACTAGAATTTGCTTGCTTTAAACGATTCTAGTCATCAGAGATTTGTTGATCTTTGTAAGCTTAGGTTCAGCATCTGAAAGACTTTAGTAGACTCATCAAATTCTGGAAGCTTGGTTCTGATCCTTCAGATTCAAAACAACATTGCTTCCCTTAATGGTTCTTCAGAGTGATTAGCTTGATTAATACAAAGGTTAATGACTTTTTATCCTACATACTAGAATAACCATTAGTAAACCTTATTATTCTTTAAATACTTTTGTTATCATCAAAACCTTTTAATATCTTGAACAAATCTTGTTCTAACAATCTCCTCATTTTTCATGATGACAAACAAATGTACTTAAGAATAATGTTTGATGATTTGATTAACACAATCTAACATCAAATGCTGAGGTTTCTAAGCTCCCTCTAAGTTAGACAGTACATTAAGGTGAGGTTTGTAAGCACCCGCTAAGTCTAATAGTCCATATAGACGAGGTTTGTAAGCTCTGTTAGACTATAGGCTTTGATCTAGATGGGGTTAAGAGATCACTAGCTAAAAACATTGAACAAAAAACAGTTTTGAAAAGTTTAAGGTAAGCGAAAGTAACTTGGATCGTATCGTCTAACCGAACCTCTCTTGAAAAACTTGGATATGTGTAAATGTTATAAACGTAGAATAATGAACACAAATTGATCAAAGACTTCACATCACTACCAATTGAATTCTAAGCTACAAGGATAGTCTATTTCCAATGATCAATTACACAAAAAATCTGTTGTGAAAAATTATCAAACACCTTGTGTGCAATCGATTTTTTTTGGAAATTTATATGATATTATTGATCTTAAAATCCAATCATAATCTAAAGTATTATGATCAATTCAACAACACCTGTTTTAGAAGGTAATAAAAAATATCATCAAAATGAATTGATCGTACGATTGACGAATTCAACAATTTGCAAATGATAAATAAAAGAGATAGAGAGGGGGAGAGAGTACACAAGGATTTGTTTAGGTAGTTCCCCTATCGACCTGGCTATGGGCACGTATTCCCTGAATTAGATCTTGAATTGAGATAATGAAATTAACCTTACTTTGTAAAAGTATTTATATAAGAGAGATGTAGAAATCCAACCTTACAAACCATAAGTTTGATGTTGATTATAACACATTCTCTTCCCTTGATCAAGTACTCCAACAATGCTGATTTGATTCACTGTCTCATGCTACTTCTTTGCAAGAAACCACTGGTTCTTCAAAGCTTTCACTCGATCGAATCCAAACCTCGAATTGTTGTAACCCAATATTTACCAATATGATCCATTGTCCCACACTACTCATTTGCAATAACCTTCCATTCTTCAAATCCTTCACTCGATCGGATCCAAATTGCGTAATCTTGTCCAAAACCTTCAAATTCCAATTTGATTTTAAAGGAAAACATCAGCTCAATTTTCTTAATTGAAACCCTCAAAGATATGAACCCAAATTACAATTTAATCAACCTAAATTGGATGTTATCAACCCTAATTCTAGATGGCACCCAAAGAAAGAATGATTATGTGTAGTTTGTTAGTGTGTGTGCATAGAATGAGGTTGAAGATTATGATAATGATTTGAACTCATGGTTTCATGTAGGTTTACTATAGAACCTTAATAGAAATGATGCATGTATGAAGTATTTATATGCATGCATGTATGGAGGCAAAATGAATGCACAAGATTTTTAAAAGTTGTGAATTTTTGCAAAGTTATGTTGTATGAGTCGACCTGTTAGAAGCATGTGTCGACCTGTATAGGTCATGCATCGACCTGTATAGGCTATGCATCGGCCTGTTGAGTCGGCACATCAAACATAACCTACAGGTTTTTATAATGTAGTACATGCGTGGACCTGAAAAATGGATGTGTTGACACATAGAAAAAATTTCCTTCTATGTGTCAACCTGAAACATGTATGTCTCAACACATAGGTTATTTTTCCCATAAAACATGTTTTTGATGCATTTTTTATGCATGATTCCAAATGTTTTTATGCTTCCTAGTGCTAAGATGCACATTGAGAATCAGAGGATACCGTCCAATATACACCAATGCTAAAGTATCTTATTTTTGACATCATACAAAATACATCTAACAGAAAATTGCATTCATATACTCCCCCTTTTTGATGATGGAAAAACTTGAGACTATGCATTTTGTGTCTTCACGAAGGCTTCCCCTGAATGTATGCATCCCAACTTCATCTTGCAGATGCTTCTCCCTCTTAGACAACATTAAAAGGAGACAAAGCAATTCATGGGAAGTACATTATATCACATATAAACTAATATAACACACAGAGATGTTTGCAAAGACAAGATCATCAATACCACAACACTCACATATAATGATTTACCTATTTAAAAATAATGCCTAAACATAAATAAAAGCATTTAAAGCAACAATATAACATGGTTTCCACAACTTATGTCAAATAACATATACAATAAACATGAAAGATGAAGGATACAATGTAATTAAAAACTCTTAAGTTGCTACAAAATTTACACGATTACATGACATATGCCTTTGGTGCTCCCAAAATGTTGCACTCGCATGTGCTATGGCAAGGTGATATATAGATCTACCACCACTCAAACCAAAAACAGAGATGTTATCATAACAATGACACACTGCATGAATTTTTCTAACATTATAACACGTTCAAACATATTTCATGCCGGAATAGATAACAACCCAATGCACCAAGAATATATTTCAAGTATGAAAGAAGAATAGCATAAAGTCACTATAAGCATATAAATTGACATACATCAATAGAATTTTTTGGAAATGAACACTCATGTACTATTTCATACATCAATCATATAGAGCATTTGGAACATAAAACACGTGCAAAAGTAAAAGCTTACTTTCAAAGAGGGAAAATGGAACAATATTACCTCGCTTATGAAATTATGAAGGATGCATTCATATGTGGTTGTACTTCCAAGGAAAGTTAGAGAAAAAATATATAAAGTGCATGTAACAAATCATATTTAGGTAAGATTTGAGATATCAAGTATCTCTAATTCTCTTCGAATGTTGAAAAACGGTTTGGTCACAAGAGGTTTTGTAAAGATATCCGGAAGTTTACTTTATCTATCAACATGCTCAAATACGACGTCTCCTTTTTCAACATGTTCACGTAGGAAGTGGTGACATATCTCAATACACTTAGTGCGAGAGTGTAACACCGTATTTTTGGTTAGATTAATAATACTAGTGTTGTTGCACATAATAGGAATATGTTGTAGTTTAATATCAAAATTAAGTAGTTATTGTTTGAGCCACAAAATTTGAGCACAACAACTACCGGCCGCTACATATTCCGCCTTGGCAGTTGATAAAGCAACGGAAACCTGTTTCTTGCTATCGAAACTTACTAAGGAGTTTGAAAACATGTGGAAAGTTCCACTAATACTCTTCCTATCCAATTTGCAACCAGAAAAACCAGAATCAGTATAACCAACCAAATTGCAATCGCTTCCCTTGGAATACCAAAACTTATACTCATAAGTACCATAAAGATATCCTAGAATTCATTTTATGGCTTTTAAATGAGCTTATATATACACGTTAAACATAATGTTCGTCCTAGATGCAGTAAGATATAGAAGAGAACTAATCATACCTCTATACTTCTTGACATCAACATCCTTACCATTTTCATTCTTTTCCAAGTTTCCATTTCTGGGTATTGGAGTGTCAATAGATTTTGCATCTTTCATACCAAATCTCTTTAGCAAATCGTTGCAATATTTTGTTCGACACACGAATGTCCCTTCATTGAGTTTCTTGATTTGAATACCAAGTAAGTAATTCAGCTGCCCCGTGAATCATCCCAAACTCACCCTCCATAAGCTTTGAAAACTCCTTGACAAGTTGTATGTTAGTATAACCAAAAATGATACCATCTACATAAACTTTAACTCTTTAGAGCAAGCATAAAATGTTAAAATTATATAATACATGTGAAGATATTAAGATGAGGTCACTAAAGATATGTAAATTAAAACACATCATGGTTATCAATTGAAATATTTGGAAATGAACACTCTTGACATGTATCATACACTAAGTATATCATATACTTTTGAAAACTAAACAGGGAAAAGAAAGGACTTACTTACAAAGCAAAAATTGAAACGATATTACCTCATCGTACAAATGATGAGGGATGCACATGCATTCCACGAGGAACTCTCGAGCGAAAGTTGGAATAAATACAAAACATGTGATAAACCCTTTTGACATCAACGTTCTTAACACTTTCATATTTGTTTAAGTACCCGATAGTGTGATTTGTAATGTCCCCAATAATGTTGTTAGTTTGATGATTATTGGAGATTATCCAAGTCAAAGGAAGATCGCCCACTGTAGCTGGACTTTTAACCTTCTCCTTTTCACAATTGTTATCTTATTCTTTCTCATGTTCCATCGATTTAGGATGATCAATTACTTTTTCAGTTTCTTTGAGAATGTCTTATGAAGATATACCTACATCATGAAAAAAAAGCACATATCCCAAAATTTCTCGGATAAAACATTGATACTAATCAACACACTTTTATCAATTAAAAAACACTAGTTATTGATCTTCTTTGGTCACACAACCCTTATTCCTTGCCACAAAGTCAATGAAATATGGAGATTTCACATTTATCATGTCTTGAGCATCCACAAACGAGATCACATACTCTCTTCATAGAGCCAAGACATTTATCCTGCAAGATCAACGAAAAATGCTAGGTACCCAATCTACATTGGGTCCTTGAGAGTGAGTGAAATCAAGATTGCATTTGGGAAACCATTGAGAAACTCCTTTAGAAACAAAAAGTCTCATAAACTTGCATTTTTCAATAGTATGACCTTTCTTTCAACAATAGTGACAAGATAAGTTATGATGAGATGTACTTTTGCTATTTGAGTCCTTTTGACCATATTTTTGCTTTTTATATGAATAGTTCAAAGACTGTTCATACTTTGATAGATCAATAGCAAATGAAATCTTTGCTTGTAATGCTTTGTCCAATTTGAATTGAAGAGTATTTATCTCTTTTTGTCAATTGTGACAAGATTCATAATCAAACCATGAAGTTTTTTCATCCTCATTCTTGTCCTTTTGAATATCTATCAAATATTGCTTAATATCTTCCATCTTCTTTTTGAATTCTAAAACTTTAGCTTCTAAGTGTAAAAAGATTTTCAAAAGTTTTTTGTAATTGAGAATAAGATAATTCATTAATAGATTTAAGCCTAGAAAGACTCACATTTTTCTTCTTCTTTTTGTTTGCCATAGGTAAATTTGGGCCGATTCAATGCTTGAACTTGAGCTTTCATCATTTGAGGAATCACTTGCACTTTCCCAAGCAGTACATGCTCTTCTAGACTTGCTAGATTTCTTGTGATGTCCTTTCTCTTTGTTTTTCTTGATCATAGGACACTCTAGTCTATACTTAACGACTTCTCCAAAATTGTAGCAAGAACTTCTAATTTTACCTTTCCTATTCTCATCTTCCTTTAATGAGTTAGATAGCCTTCTAAATTTGGTTAGGTTCTTGTCGGAGTGCTTGACTCCATTTTTCCTTATATTCCTTTGGTATCTATTGACAAACAACCCCGTATCCTCATCATCAGAATTCTTGTCATTTCTTGTTTCACAATCACTTTGCTCATTGTATGAGGACTTTGAGCTTGAAGTCTTTAGGGCAATATACTTCTTATCTACCTTCTTGCCTTTACCTTTCTCCTTCTACATCTTCTTCTCATGCTCTTTTTCATATTTTTCCAAGCAAGTGAGTTCTTGCTTATGCTCTTCCAATTTCCCAAATAAAGTTGTGAGATCAAGTGTTTTAAGATCATTCGCCTCTTTGATTATGGTGAGCTTGGGTTTCCATTCCCTATTAAGACACCTCAAAACTTTATTAGTAGCAATATCATTAGAAATAGACTTACCTAGAGCATTCAATTGTTTAATAAGATAAGTGAACCTCTTTTACATGTCGAAAATAGTTTCACCAATGGTCATTTTAATTTGATTAAGACTATTAGTGATGACGTCCAAAACATCTTTATCAACCGAGTTGATATGTTTATGAATACAAGCTTTCCAATAGCCATAATTTTTGCGGGTGAAAATTGGTTCTCTATTGTAGGCTCCCTTAGGTTCGGTAGCCATCTGTCGCATTACGCGAAAAACCGGCGGGAAAACAAAACAACAGAGCCGCCACCGTGCGTTATTTATCCCCAAAAGGGAAAGGAAACGCTCGAAGTAAACCTGGAAAAGACATGGTCTCGCGACCAAAGAGAGATGGGATCGGGAGTCGGTTATGCGAAGGGAAGGTATTAGCACCCCTACGCATCCGTCGTACTCGACGGGATCCACGCACAAAAGGAAGGATAAAGGTTGCTAAAACTGAACACAAACATCACACACTGGCTGAAAGAGACACAGAAAGACAGAAGAAACTAACTCGGCAGGATATCGCATCCTGGGCCTACGTAGTCTGTCAGGCACAGACATCAGAGTCGACGTAGTTCGGGACAGGGGGAAACGTGCTCGCTAGGATGTCGCATCCTATGCATACGTATCTTCTCGGACTAAAGAAGAATCAGAGCACTCGTAGCTCGGCTCACGCACGCAAAACAAAACCACACAGGAAACCGACTGCCAATCGCTGGACTTATGTCAAACTCCACACCAACGGGCAAACATGGAAACCGAATGCCAATCGCTGGACTTACATCAGACTCCGAACCAACAAACACACACACAGGAAACCAACTGCCAATCGCTGGACTTACGTCAGACTCCAACAGAGAAACTGGAAACCAACTGCCAATCGCTGGACTTATGTCGGACTCCAACCAGAAAAGGAGGAACAACTCACACAAACAAAACAAAAAGGGCGCCCGGAGAGATCAGCTCATCTCCTGCCTACGTACCTCATCTGGTATGAGGATCAGGGCGACGTAGTTCCCCTATGCAGGGAAAAAGGACTTCTAACCTAACCAGAGACTGGGAAATGACAAACTAGAAGGGAGACTAACTCGAGCCTAATAGTTATCATGCAAATTCACCATGGTCCTAGGTTGAAGTTTCTATCTAACTTGCACAGGGAGCAAGCTATCTTAGACAGCACAGGTAAAGCAATCATACACACAAATAGCACACACTATATACAAACAAAGTGGGCTCACACAAGGTTAGGTTGTGAAACACAAGCCAACTGGAATCGGGTGTAGTTAGCTCTTAACCCTAACATTGAGAGTTAGGGTGAAGCAGATGAAATGGGAATGAGGGGTGTGCCTCACAGCTCTTATCCCTGGCCTGGGAGAGCTTGACTCAAATAGAAGGTGTGGGAGTTCAGAAAGTTGGAACTCTTCTATCCACATATGACTGACACAACATAGATCTTGGGCTATTATCCACAATGCATCAACACAAGGTGTGTGAGCAAAGTGGATGACACACTGACTAGCAGGAGATGGACTACACATCTCTTTTATCTGCCAATTGCCTTATCAAAGGACTTTTCCTGCTTGGCACAAAAATAAACAAACACAAGCATTGCCTCTTAAGGAGGGCTTCAGACAGGTGCCTGCCCAAGTAACAGGACAGGTCTTCCAGACTACATGAAGTTAGAGAAATTATACCTCAATGCTTAAGCAACCAAGCAAAAGAAAAAGCAAGTTCAAAAGAACTTAAGCAACTAATGTACCTAAAAAAATCTAACTCAATCAGTATACAAGTCAAACAGACAACAGACAACCAATAGTCAACAGTTAAACAGACAAGCAAGCAATGCAACAAGGTGCAAACCACAAGCTCAACTCAAATGAGCTACAATCAACCTACAAAACAAGTCAAGATTAGTCAACATCAAACAATTAAACAACTCAAGCAAATGAATCAATTCCATCATGGCCATGTACTTCTTAACCTGAAAACAAAGCTCAACTGTGAGAGGCAAACCACTAGGGCAAGGCCTAGGGTCAAAGAGGAAGAAATAATTCAATACAGCACATGAAATTCAACATGAATCAACCTCAATCAATTAAGAACACAATCCAAAAGGTCTCATGTCAATAGCATCAACCAAATTCATTTCACAAACCAATCATGACAAGGTATGCAAGTTGAAAGCACATTGAGGCAACAAAATGAACAAATGCACACTAATTCAAAAACGATTCAATTAATCTCAAGAAAAATCATGGCTAAAGAGAACACACAACATGATCATCACACAAAAAAAATTAGGGCAATTGGACATGATTAAGCATGGTAATGAAATTCCATAAGGCAAGGCAATATAAACAAGCTCAAATAGGACACCAAATGCTACATCAACTTAGCACAAGCCTAAAACAGAATTGGAACATGGTAAAGACCTCCAATCAAAGCCAAAACAAACTTCAACATGTCTAGAAACAATGTGCAAAATTTCACATTCATATGATAAACAACCAGCATTTCACAAATCATTGAAGTTCAAGACCATTCAAAAGCTCACAAATGGCAATCCAGAAAGAAAAATCTCAAACAAATCAGAAACCAATCTAAAACTTCCAGGAAAATTCATGATCAATCACAACATGCATATCAAGCATAATACAAAAAATCACATCATTTGGAATTTATTTGGCATGGCAAAGAAATTCATCAATTTGAGCAAGCAAAGGTGTGACACACATTGTCACACCTACATTCACAAGATCATAACTCAGCAACCACAAATGATAAAAATGCAAACTCAACACCAAAATGTCCAGCCAAGAGTCTAGTTTAAGCATGTCAAATTTCATAGGCATTGGATTAAAACTCATCATTTCACAAAGCATATGACAAGCAAGGTACAAAATACATGTATGTTCACAATCCCTAGCACCAATTAATTTCTAGCAATGCACAAATTCTGGAAAAATAATGAAAAAAAACTAGAAACAATAAGGAGAACAATGCAAAAATCCACACATTATTTGGATGATTATTCAATGATTTATGAATTTATGAAGTGAAGGAAAAATAAAAAATGCATGAAAAGTATGTATAGAATATCATGGAGGGAAAATGCAAAAATGAAATGCAATATTTGAATTTGTGTTGGAGTCTGGATTCGAAGCGAGGCAAAGTTCAAAATGAGGCGCGCTCGCATGTGAAACTCTGCATTTCACTTATCCTATGTGGCCAAGCGCATCAACCGTGACCAATCAATATGCCATGCAACTGCTACGTGGACCAACACATGTCCAGTATTACCACAAACACATGCAAACCCTAAACCTTACGCTGGGAAAGATCAAACGCAGCTTTCTAGAAAAAATTCTAACACATTCATACGAGTTCATCATGTTCTTCATGCTCAAGAACAAAAGTGCACAGAAATTAAAAAAAAGCACATCAATGCGTTCATCTCTCAACATACATCACTAATCCAGGCCTGGTTTGTTCTAATTCCACATGTATCAAGCAAATCGAGCACATACATTTTCATACATCAAACTTAAATCTAACATATCTTGCTCAATTCTGCATGGAAATTGATGATTCGAAGCTCAGTTTGCTCAGTGTGCAAAGATCTATCATAACCACATAACAATTTCAAGAATTAAGACATGCGGTTTCTGACCTTGATGAAGCTACAGAACTGGAATCAATGGATTTAGGTCTTGAAAAGCATAAACAAATCTTCCTAAGCTCTTGTATGATTGAATGGAGGAAGGTTTGAAGGTTAATCGTGCTTGATCTTTCCAGAATTCTCAACTGCCATGGATGAGTGCAAGCTTCGAGCTGCTTCCAAAATGCATGAAATCCTTTGGATCTTGCTTCAACAATGCTCCACAATGCTTCCAGGTGAAGAATCAATCAAGAACAAGGCAATGTATTTGAAGAAAATCAAAGAAAAAAGTGAGAGCAAAAATGAAGAAACTAGATCTAGATCTGAATTCTGATTGTGTTAATGCTGAAATCGGTTATGCTTAGCTATATATATGCCCTCCTAATCATGTTGTTAATCGCACTTAAGCCAATTGTCAATGGATTAGTGAAAACAAGGTGTGGATGCAAATTTGGATAATGCACCTTATGCATGAAAGCTCAATGGAACAGTGCACGAATTGCCTTGGAATTTCACTCAAAAGTTCATTTTAGAGTCAATGCAAGTGTTAAAATGTGAAAACAATGCTTCATTTTCAAATTATAATTTTCCCTCCAAAATTCAAATGAAAAACCAAAAAATTATGTGATGATAATGCATGGCATGTGATGCACAATTTGGATAGTGTATGTCAAGACATGAATGTACAAAAAAGAACCACTTCATTTGGCCATTTGGTTTGAAAGTTATGCACTTTTGAAGTTCCATATTCACTTGTCCATGATTGATCCATATCTTTTCAACCACACATGAGAAATTCATGATCTTGGACTTTTTGGAAAGGGGAGAGCAAGATCTTCAACTTTCATGTTGGACAAAATTCCATTTGACGCCTTCTTGATGATTTAATCTTGAGGAGAAAACCTTTCCATTTTTGGCAATTTCAAATTACAGGTCACTTACTATTTTTGGAAATTTTTGATCTGACCTCAAATCCTTCAACGTTGATGTTTGAAATGTCAAATGAGACTTGTATGGACATGAATGAGGCCTCTCTGACCATCTCCCACCTTCAAATCCATGGTTGAATTGACAGTTGACTTTTGTTGACTTTCTAGGGTTTCAGATGAATTGTACATTGACTGATGACCTTTGAGCCTTCAATGCTTGTCCAATCCACTTCAAAATGATCCTTGAATCATATGAACTCATTGAACCAACCCTAGGGCTTTGATTCCATGGAAAATGCACTTGCTTGCTTGCACAACTGAATCTCCTGATCAGTCTTGACTGATGGCTGATGAACTATGCAATGGACAATGCAATGTTAATGACCTAAAATGAAAATGTATGTACAAATGGGAGGTGCAAATTTGAGGTGCTACACCATCTTCTAATAAGAAAATATTAAAGCATAAAATTATTCGGAGCTCGTGATACCACTTTTTATATGATAGGCTTCGAAATAGAGGAGGAGGGTTGAATAGATCACTAGTTAAAAATTTTGAACAAAAAAAAGTTTTGAAAAGTTTATGGCAAGCGAAAGTAACCCGAATCGAATCGTCTAACCGAACCTCTATCGAAAAGCTCAGATATGCGTAAATTCTATAAACGTATGATAATAAACACAAATTGATCAAAGACTTTGGATCACTACTAATTGAATTCTAAGCTATAAGGATAGTCTATTTCCAATGATCAATCACACAAAAAATCTATTGTAACAAATTATCAAACACCTTCTATGCAATCGATTTTGTTTGGAAACTTATATGGTATTGTTGATCTTAAAATCCAATCATAATCTAAAGGATTGTGATCAATTCAACAACACCTATTTCAAAAGGTAATAAAAAATATTATCCAAACGAATTGATTGCATGATCAATGGATTCAACAATTTACAAACGAAAAATAAAAGAGATAGAGAGGAGAGAGAGAGAGAGAGAGAGAGAGAGAGAGAGAGAGAGTACACAAGGATTTGTTTAGGCAATTCCCCTATCAACCTCGTTATGGGTACGTTTGTCCCTAATTTGAACTCCAATTGTGATAATGAATTTAACCTTACTTTGCAAAAGTATGTATATAAGAGAGATGTAGTAATCTAACCCTACAAACCCTAAGTTTGATGTTGATTCTAACACATTTTATTCCCTTGATCAAAGCTTGATCAAGTACCCCAAGAATTCCGATTTGATTCACCGTCTCACATTACTTATTTGCAAGAAACCCCTTTTTCTTTAAAGCTTTCACTAAGTCGAATCCAAGCCGCAAATTGTTGTAACCCAAGATTTACCAATATGATCCACCGTCCCACTCTACTCCTTTGCAAGAATATTCCATTCTTCAAAGCCTTCACTCGATCAGATCCAAATTGTGTAATCTTGTATAATACCTTCAAATCCCAATTTGATCTTGAAGGAAAATCCCAACTCAATTTTCTTATTTGAAAACATCAAAGATCTCAACCCAATTTACAATTCAATCAACCTAAATTGGACATTATCAACCCTAATTCTAGATTTCACCCAAATAAAGAATGATTATGTGTAGTTTGTTTGTGTATATGCATATTGAAGATGATGAGAATGCTTTAACATCATGGTTTCATGTAGGTTTACTCTAGAACCTTGCTTTAGAATCTTACTAAAAATGATACATGTATGAAGTATTTATATGTATGCGTGTTTGGAGGAAAAAGGAATGCAAAAGATTTAAAAAGTTGTGAATTTTTGGAAAAATATGTTGCATGAGTCAACCTGTGTAAGTCATAAGACAACCTGTTCGAAGCATGTGTCGACCTATACAGGTCATGCGTCGACCTATATAGGTCATGCGTCGGCCTGTAGAGGCGACACATCAATCATAAGCTACACGCTTTTAAAATGAAGTACATGTGTCGACCTGAAAAATGGATGTGTCGACATATAGAAAACATTTCCCATAAGACTTTTTTTGATGCATGAAACCTTTTTCAACTTATTTTCAAATGTTTTTATGCTACCTAATGCTAAGATGTACATTGAGAATCAGAGGATACCGTCCAATATACATCAACGCTAAAGTATCCTAGTTTTAACATCATACAAAATACATTTAACGGAAAATTCACTCACAAGATCTTCTTAACTCATTATCTATGTTAATTTAATCCTATAATTTTAATCAACAAAGTCTTACATTAGAGTCTGAGGTTTGTAATCTCCCCTTGAGTTTGACAAACCTTAGATTAAGGTTTGTAAACTCTTCCTTTAGTCTTGACAATTCATTAAGGTAAGGTTGGTAAGCTTTTCCTTAAATCCTTGTCTTTGTTAGATTAAAATTAGTCATTTAAGCTCAATAACATAAATTACAAAAAAGATTAACAACATAAAGCTTATAAATCAGAAGTTGTTTTGGCAGAAACTACTTTGTTTAAGTTCTGATGCTTTATTCTCTTCTTAAATACTCCATGCATTTTCTCCCCCTTTTTCATTATCAAAGAGATTTTGATGGGTGTTTTCCCCAAGTATACAAAGTGTATCAGAGTAATCTAAAAGATTGTCGAACCCATAAAGACCTAATGGTGAATCTATCATTTTCTATTGGTAAGCTGTTTATATAAGGCAATCGTAAAAGATTAGGAATATGAACAACAAAGTAAAAATAATGGGCTTGAATAAATTCAAAAATGTAATACCGGAATATGGCTCTCATTGATCAACAGTACTCTTATTATTCCTAAGTATAACTACTTACGAGGCAATGTTTCCTTTCTTGTAAAAGAACTAATTAAAAAGGAATTGTCGCTCTTGTGTATTCGAAACCGGGTTTTACTCTCTAAATTAGACCGTCCGCTCTCAGGTGCCTTATGCGTTTTGTGTTAAAGTATTGAAAGCCCTTTTTTAGAAATTAGATTATTTTGCTTAGTAAAAAAAAGTAATTTTGGTTGGAAAATATGACTTTAAAGGATTCTCGGCCTTTAAAATATGTGCAAATCGAGCCAAATATGTGGTGCGTTTTAGTGTTATGAAAATCTACCACACTTAAACTATTGGTTGTCCTCAAGCAAACGTTCTTGCTCATAAGAAGAAACACGGTGGTGCTCATGTAAGTATTCTAGGCTAAAGACTCTAATTCCCTCAAGGCCGTATTTATAGGTTGCAAACTAAGGGTATCATAACAACATATTCCATGTTTACGGTCATAAATCTCCTTCCTATACAAACCAATTCGCATCATGTCATTATACCTAGGTCTAACTTACTCATCACATTTTTCTTCTTTTTTCATTCAGGCACAATCACATTAAGCATGTTATCTATTTGCACACAACAAACGAACCTGTTAGGGACCATGATCCATATTATGTCAAACTTTTCTGGTGAATATGCAATATTCATAGAGGTTTCATAACCATTATGCTAAATGACCGGGTGAGGGTCATCTAACTTAGAAGGAGGATTTCTTTTTCTGTTTCTTACTTTTCCATCTTCTTGCTTTCCTTTTTCTTTCTCTTTAACATGGGATCATTCACCTATTTTCATCGGTCAGTTTACTCAGTGGTAACTCAAATGGTGTTGACTACTAAGATTAACTACTTAAAGACTTATTTAGGGGTGAGATTTCAAGTTCATGGCATAACAAGTATCTAAATCGATCTCTATAATTAGGATACTAATGTTGTTAAGACGATACTAATCTTTTTGGGGCTTTCCCAAGTCTCTATAACATATCCTTAACTTGTATAATAGCCTAAAATTTCAAATTAAACACCTATTTTCTTTTTCAAAATTTTTTTGTACGGATCATGAAATGGAAGAATTGATAAACAGTAGAAAACCATGCATAGAGACTCAACAATAAATGAATTAACACAGCTACAAACTAAACTAGTGAATAAAATCCTAAGCAATAATACTAAAACAGTAAATCTAGCTAACAATGATAATAAAAAATGAAAACAGTAAGGTTCCTCTCCCACATTTAAACCAAACATTATCCCCAATGTTTTCATAAAAGGTAAAAAAAAAAAGAATAGAAGAACTTGGACAATCTGCTACGAATGGTCTCCACTTCCCTCTCCGGTCTGGTCCTGATGTCGTGGATGACGGCTCCGGCTCTGGTGGTGTGAAGTCTGGGAAATCTGGAGTTGTTGGACTCGTGCTGATAGTGAGGCGTTGGACGCAGGTAGACTCCGAAGGTTTCCTATTATAGACGCCTGGTTAGCATGAACAAAAGCAAAGTCACGTGGTTGTGAAGCTTGCATACGCATCTATTAGGTTGCCATGGTGGCTTGGTTCGGGGCTTCCTCCAACGGTAATATCACTCCAGAAGATGTCTAGCTCTTCCTGCATAAAATCCCAATGAGGAACTTTAACTACAACATCGAGGCCGCTCTAAAATCCTAAGAGGTTATCAAATTCCCGATGGGTAAACCTATACTCATGCTCAAATAGTCTAATGGTGATTAGTCCCCTATTAAGTCCACGACCATGGTTAGGCTAGTGGGCAAGTGAACTAAGTAACTCTAGTGTAAGGTTATGGCAAGTGACGTTCATAGCCTCAAAATACTCATTTCACTGGAGTTGGTGACACATGTATCTAACATAAGCTTTGAGCCATAGGGCTTCTAAGAAAATGCGGTCAGGGTATCTAGTAGGAACCAATGGTCTCTCAGATAGGACCGTATAGTGTTTCCTCTGGATGTCATCTCTGAACTGAATATGCATGTCATCGAAACTCTACATCCTGAAAATATGGTTGGAAGGAATAGGCAATGTAGAGCGATGGGACCTGAAATGTAAACATCACACAAGTTAGTTCCGTTAAGGAAATAGGTATATAATTCATCATTTTATATATATTTAAAATAAAATAAAATAAAGGGAATCATGGGTTGCCTCCCACGTAGCTCTTTGTTTTACGTCGGTAGCTCGAGGATTGCTTGGAATTAGGTTATTGGTGCAACAAGGAGTGGTTGTATCAAAGTATGGCGAGAATAGTAGGTAGGAGTATTACCACTATTATAATATTTCAACCTTCATCCATTTATAATGAAAGGGCCATATGATTGATTTTGTATCTGAACGGCATCAGATTGCATGACCTTCATCACTTCAAACAATCTTAACCATCTGGAACGTAATTTACCTGGAAAGAGGTGAAATCTGGAGTTGAATAAAAGTATTGAGTCGCCAAAATCGAACTTTCTCCTTGTGATTTTATTATCATGCCATGATTTGGTTCATTCTTTGTGAATTATGGCGTTTTCGTAGGCATCGCAACGGAGTTCATCCAATTTGTGGATATCTAGTATGCGTTTATCAGCGGATGTCAAATAGTCCATATTCAACGCTTTGATAGCCCAATAGGCTTTGTGTTCTAATTCGAAGGGTAGGTGACAAGATTTTCCATAAACTAATTTAAATGGGGTTGTCCCTATGGGGGTCTTAAAGGCAGTTCTATAAGGCCGTAATACATCTTGTAGCCTAGATGACCAATCTTTTCTAGAAATCGAAACAATCTTTTCTAAAATCTATTTTATTTCCCTGTTTGACACTTCAACTTTTCCACTGGTTTATGGATGATAGGGTGTGGCTATTCTAAGTTTCACACTATACTTTTTCAAGAGATTCTCAAAAATTCTTGAAATAAAATGTGATCCGCCATCACTTATAAATAGGAGAGAGACTCCAAACCTGGGGAATATATAGTTTTTAAACATATTAATGACCACTCGTGCATTGTTCGTAGGTGAGGTGGTGGCTCAATTTACTTTGACACATAGTCGATAGGAACGAGAATATACTTGTTTCCCATGGATGATAGAAATGGACCCATGAAGTTGATTCCTGAGACATCAAAAATATCCACTTCTTGAATGTTCCTTAGAGGCATCTCATTGCATCTTGAAATATTTCGGGTGCATTGGCACCTGGCACATTTGATTATGTAAGCATGAATATCACGCCATAAAGTTGGCCAATACAAGCCTGCTTGAAGGATCTTAGCACAAGTTTTTGAGGTGCTCGCATGCCCTCCATAAGGTGCGGAGGGGCAATGAGTTATAATGTCATCCACTTCTTCTCTAGGCCCACAACGACGAAATATGCCATATGTTCCTCTCTTGAAGAGAAGGGGTTCATCCCAATAGAATTTTTTTACATCATGGAAGAATTTTTTCTTCTGTTGATAAGTCAAGTGAGGAGGTAGAATATCGACTGTGAGATAGTTAACGAAATTAGCGTACCAAGGTGTAGTTGTCATTGCTAGGGTAGTTTCGATGTGTAGTTCCAAATGTTCAAGGTCGTCATCGTGACTTATCATATTATCGATTGAAGCTATTAATCTATCATAAATGAAATAATCTTTTATGGGCACAAGGTCTAGTTTCAGATATTCGAGTCTCGAAAGGTGGTCAGCGACCATATTTTCTATCCCCTTTTTATCATGGATTTCCAAACTGAATTATTGTAGCAGAAGGATCCAGCTAAATAATTTAGGCTTCGCATCCTTTTTGCTCAGAAGATCGAATGGCAGCGTGATCAGTGTATATAATAATTTTGGCCCCAACTAGATAGGAGCGGCATTTTTCTATCGCAAATACTACTGCTTGTAGCTCCTTTTTAGTAGTGGCATAGTTTAGTCGGGCCGTATCTAAATTTCGGCTAGCATAATATATCACGTGTAATCTCTTGTCTTTTTGTTGTCCTAGAACAGCACCAACGGCAAAATTGCTTGCATTGCACATAATCTCGAACAGTTGGTTCCAATCTGGTGGTTGCATGATAGGTGCAAAGATAAGTGCGCATTTTAGTAGGTTGAAGGCTTTGAGACATTTTTCATCGAAACGAAAGTCGACATCTTTCATTAAGAGACCAGTTAAAGGTTTAGTGATTTTAGAAAAGTGTTTGATAAAGCATCAGTAAAAATCGGTGTGTCCAAGGAAACTTCGGACTTCCCTAACTATTCTTGGTGGTTAGAGGTTCTCTATTACCTCAATCTTAGCCTTTTCAACCTCAATGCCCCTTCCAATACTATCTATCCTAGGACTATACCTTCTGTAACCATGAAGTGGAATTTCTCCCATTCTGGCACGAGATTGACTTGTACGCATCTTTCCAGAATTCTTTCTAAGTTATCAAGAAACTTTTTAAAATTGGATCCGTATACAGAGAAGTCATCCATAAAAACTTCCATGATCTTGTCAAGGAAATCTGTGAATATACACATCATGCATTGTTGGAAAGTTGCAGGAGCATTCCATAGTCCGAATGACATTCATCGATAGGAAAATGTTCCATAAGGAAATGTAAAGGTTGTTTTCTCTTGGTCATCCGGGTGGACGGGAATTTGGAAAAATCCGGAATATCCATCTAAATAACAGAAATAAGAGTGTCTAGCTAAATGTTCGGGCATGTGATCAATGAATGGAAGGGCAAATGGTCTTTCCTGGTTTCTTTGTTCAGTTTTCGATAGTCTATACACATGCGCCATCTGTTTTCTATATGTTTCACAACAGATTCTCCTTTTTCATTTTGTATAATTGTGACACCTCTTTTATTAGGTACCACGTGTATAGGGCTAACCCACTTACTATGAGAGATTTGGTAAATTATACCAACATCAAGCAATTTAAGCACTTCCCTCTTGACCACATCACTCATTATAGGATTTATCCTTCTTTGGTGTTCTCTAGAGGGTTTAGAGTCTTCCTCCAACATTATTCGGTGCATGCATACTGACAGACTTATCCCCTTTAAGTCAGATATATGATAACCTAGGGTTGTAGGGTATTTTCGTAAGACATACCAAAGTTGATTAGTTTCTTCCCTATTTAGATTTGCATTTACTATAATTGGATGATTTAGTTCCTTATCAAGAAAATCATATCTCATATTCTTAGGTAATTCCTTGAGCTCTATTGACGGTTTCTTATGATCGGACATAAGGTCTGGGGTGAGTGTTATGCATTCGTAAAGACTGTCACCCACATACGGTGTCATTGATTTAGATCCATCTTCTTCCATTATGGGTGACAAGGGAAGTTTTATTGTTTCGGTAGGTGTTTCCTTATCCAAATCTCTTATGCGCTCATCAATAATGTGGATGGCACAACGTGATTCATCAATGGCAGGTGCTTTTAGAAACTTGGATAGGATAAACTCAACTTTCTTGTCACCTACTTCGAAAGTCATTTTTCCTCTTGTGACATCTATTATGGCTCCAGTAGTTGATAAGAAATGTCTACCTAGAAGAATAGGGATATCTTCGTCTTCTTTGATGTCCATTACGTCAAATTCGGTCAGGATGTAAAGTTGACCAATCTAAACTGGAATGTCTTCTAATATACCGATCGGGTACGTAACTGATCGATCATCCAATTGAAGGGACATCCTAGTTGGTTTCATATCTCCCAAGTTTAGTCTATTGCAGACAACTAAAGGCATCAAACTTACACTTGCACCTAAATTCGATAGTGCTTTGTCAATAACATGTCTTCCTAGAACACATGGTATAGAAAAACTTTCGAGATATTTCTCCTTCTTGGCTAATTTGTTCTCAGCAATTGCGTTGCATTCTAAAGGTTTGGCATCGTTAAGCTTGCGCTTGTTTATTAAGATGTCTTTCAGGAATTTAGTGTATGATGGTATTTGGGTAATAGCCTCAGTGAAAGGTATTTTGACATGAAGTTTCTCAATTACCTTCACGAACTTCTTATTTGGGTGTCTTGTTTGGTTTGTTTAAGTCTTTGTGAATAAGGAATTGGGGGTTTATAAGGAGGGGTGGTGCATAGACTTGGATATCATTCACTTCTTCTTTATCTTTAATTTTTTCTTCTCTTTGTTTCACTGATTCTACAGGTTTTTCCACTTCTTGTTTTCCTGGTGTAGTCACAATATTTCCTTTCGGTGGCTCTGGCTTGTTGTTTAACCTAGGATCTACATACTCATCATATGTAGTTCCGCTTCACAGTGAAATAGAATTAGCATGGCCTTCAGGGTTAGGTTGAGTTTGTCCAGAAAATGATCCTCCTGGTGTAGCCTGAGCAGCTTGTTGTTGTGCTACTTGAGAGATTTGGGTTTCCAGCATCTTATTATGGGTTACCACAGAATTGAATTTATTACCTAGTTGTGTAATCAGCCCATTAATATTAATGTTGTGATTCATAAATTCTTTATTTTGTTGACTCTGAGCTGAAATGAAATTTTCCATGATCTTTTCATTTCAAGGTTTGATTTCTGAGGAGTAGCTTGTACAGGCTGAGTCAGTCTTTGGGCTTGGAAACCTTGTGATCTTTGAGTTGCATTATTTTGAGGAAAAGTAGAGTTATTGTTCTTATAAGATAAGTTTGGATGATTTCTCCATCTAAGGTTGTAAGTGTTTGAATAAGGGTTTCCTTGGGCAGAGTTGACCTGATATGGGATTGATTCAGCTAGGAGACTGCACTCAACCGTGATATGTTCTGGGGTGCCATAGATTTCACATCCGGGTTGTATTACAGCTACGGTGGCCGTAGGGTTTGTGACTAAGATTTCGACCTTTTAGGTTAGGGCGTCCATCTTTGCATTCATATGGTCTAAGCCTCTAACTTCGTATATACCTCCTTTCATTTATTTCTTCTCTACTTGTGCTCTTTTAGTACCCCCATTGGTAATGGTTTTGACCCATGTCTTCTATGAGTGTGCATGCCTCGGGGTATGGTTTATTCATCAAGGCATCCCCGGCAGCGGCGCCCAAAACTTGATGGGTGTTTTCCGCAAATATACAGAGTGTATTAGAGTAATATAAAAGGTTGTCGAACCCACAAAGACCTAATGGTCAATCTATAGTTTCCTATTGGTACGGTGTTTATCTAAGGCGGTCGTAAAAGATTAGGAATAGGAACAACAAAGTAAAAATAATAGACTTGAATAAATTCAGAAATGTAATACCGGAATATGGCTCTCATCGATCAATAATACTCTTATTATTCTTAAGTAGAACTACTTACGGGGCAATGTTTCCTTCCTTGTAAAAGAACTAATTCAAAAAGGAATCGTCGCTCTCGCGTATTCGGAACCTGGTTTTACTCTCTAAATTAGACTGTACGCTCTGGCGTGCTCGGTGCGCTTTGCGTTAAATTAGTGAAAACAATTATTTATAAATTAAATTATGTTGCTTAGTAAAAAAGTAATTTTGGTTGGAAAATTTGACTTTCAAGTATTCCCGCCTTTCGCTCGTGTAATCGGATTCTAAACTTATACACACGTCCGAAAATAGTTTTAAAATCACTTTCAAAAATATCAACTTCTCCTAATTAATTAACAAAGTGCTCTCGCGGTGTTTACTAATAAAACAATAAAGCGAGGGGTTGCAAATTAAACATAACAAGTGATTCAATTAAAATTACGAACGTGCAGTGAAATGAATTTAACTTCGAATTTAAGGAAAGGGAAGAAAAATAACGATCATATAACGTAAATGACTAAAAGAAATAAATAATCTTGATAATAAGAAGTAAATAGACAAATGAAATAAATAAAGTTGATAATAATAATAAGAAGAACCTTCTCTAAACGGAGTCTTGAATCTGGTACAGAAATAAATCGAAGGAAACTTGAACGGAAAAATAAATGCTGGCAAGATAAAACTAAAAGTGCTCCAAAATAAATGCTCCAAACTTAATGACAACCGCAATGCGATAACCCTCTGATGCAAAGAATTAAATCTCTCGAAAATATGAATATATGGTTGAAGTTGTACTAAGCTTGAATATACCTTAATGTGAAATTCAACCTCTATTTGTAGTGTTACAAAACCCTAGTTACCAAGTCAATATGGCTAAATTTGTGTGAGAGAAAAAAGGGGAAAGTGGGGAAGAATGCTTCATCCCTTTGCCTGCTCCACCCTTATAGGGGATGGCGATCGCCATACCCCCAGTGGCGAACGCCACCTTCACAAAACGCGGGGACTTGGTCTTTGTGACCGTTGGATCATGGGACACGTCAGCCACATCGTGGCTAGTTCTACGGTGATCGCCATGTTGGTCGTCGTGAGTGCAAAATATCCATTTTTCTCTGTTTTCCATCCGATCTGCCTCGTCTCTTCGCGTACGGCTTCCACAAGGTTAAGTACCTGAAATCCAGACAGAGTACCACCATAATACTAGAAATGAAATCAAAACAATAGTAAAATATGTGCAAATCGAGCCAAATGTGTGGTGCGTTTCAGCGTTATCAGATTTAAGAAAGAGAAGAACAATAAAACTGGAAAAAATAAAATAGTTTGAAAGCACAAAATTTTTAAAATATGTTGATGCCAAAAACAATTAAAGACGAATTTGATACCAAAAAAAATGAAATGATTAAAAACTTAACTAAGAGAGTAAAAATATTTAACACAACTTGATTTTGAAAAGAAAAATCTCATAAAATATTTTGGAAAACCAACAAGCAACATAAACAATTAAAAAGAAAAATTAAGATATGACAAGAGAGGGAGGCCATACAGAATCCAAGGAGTAAAGCATTACTACTCTACAGATTTTTCCCAAATAGCTTCACATATAGCATAGCAATTCTCAGACACGTGGATTTTTATAAAAACTTATAAATGATCCTTATTATTTTTCTAAGTCTCAGAGCCTAATGCTTTTCAGATACTACATGTCATCAGAGCTTGTTCAAGATTTTGATGAAGCTACTTCTGATTAGGATTAGTCTTAGATAAGGTTGAGTCTTTAAAATACAAAGGGTAAAACAAGCAAAACAAATCATTAAAGAGTTTACTTGAATAACAACACTTTTCTGATCAAAACGTTTGAGCTCACAATACTTGGTCTTGAACAAAGAATACGAACAAGCAATAAAAAGAATATTTTCCACTTGTTCTGAAAATTCTTATGCAGACATATTATCTAGGATAGTTATGCATCAAAGAGATAAATACATAGACTAAAGTAAATAATATCTCTTTCATAAAAGTTGTCTAAATAAAAAGAAGGAGTTTGGACATACCTTGGGTGTTTCTTTTGAACATCTTTTGGTTCCAACAATGTTCTTACTGATGAGAAACACTCTTGTTGTAGAACCTGGTCCTCGCTCAGCACAATCTTGAAGTAGTACTAGTGACCATAGTACTTTTTTTCTGTTTTTCTCCAGACTTCAACTATCCTTCCTCTTTCAGACTAAGGATAAGAACATATGCTTTCCTCTAGATGTAGGAAGTAGTCATTTTTTGTCCAAACATTAGGATATGTGCACTAACTTATAAGCATATCAACAAACACAATTTCAGATTTTGCTACCCATAATCGTATGGCTCCTTTTGTGTTAATTACTCTAGGCCTTTTCTCAATGAGTGCACTTGCCTTAGAGTAATGTGTAGCCTTATTCTAGACTTTATTATTAAAGAAATTATGTCATGGATAAACTTTGACATTAGCTTCTAATCATTTCAGAAGCTTGGATCCATAAGTCTTAGGTGTTGAATTCCCTTGACTTATTGACTTTTCGATCATGGTGTCTAGTTTCATCAAAACAACTAACATTGAGATATCATGTTCTAACTTATGCATAACTTTTGACTTTGAGGTCCCTGGTTCTATCAGAACTTTCGAATTTTCTATTATTAACTCTAAGATCCCTTTAGTATCAAACACCAAACAATCATAGGCATGACTTGAAGAAGATTGTTCTAAAGGGTTCTTTCATGTCAAGGTTCTGAATACCATACATTTCATGAAAGCCTATACCATCTCTTTTTCTCTTGATTACTCCATAGATCATGGGTGCAAGGAGAGTTATGTTGAGATATATTGTTACGAAATCTTTAAGATCCATGTCATGCTCAGTCAGCAGCTAGATTTCTTTCCAATGTCTCAACTGTTTCTTTAGAAGATTTCAATTCTTGTTTAAGAAACTCAAGTTGTTTCTTAACAGCTTGCATGTGCCTTTCCTAGTCTTGAAAAAGGCTCATGAAATAATGAATAATATCATACCAAGATAGGTTAGAGTAAACCTTATCTTCTTAATCAGATTCAGAGCCAGAACCTGACTCAGACTCTGAATCGGAGAGTGTAAAAGCCATTAATGCAAAGTTGGCTTCTTTAGCTTCTCTATCTGAATCTTTTTCAAAATCAATTTCATCCCATGTTTCCTTGAGACCTTTCTTGAAATTTCTCTGAAACTTTCCTCAAAAGGATTTCCTTAAATGATTTCTCTTTTAGGGAATATGACATTCATTTCAGAAGTGATTAGGCTAGTTGCAATTGTAATAGATCTTCTGATCATCTTCTCTATTCTTTGAATAGAAGCCTTTGAAGTTAGAACTTCTACTAGAGATTAATTTTATACTCTTGGTTAGCTTTTGGAGTCTATAGAAAGGAAGGTAATTTCCTCATTATCAGAATCCCCGTTAGAATCTTCTCAAACAAAAGCTTCTTCTGGTTTTTATGACTTTTTAGAATCTGGAAATCTGATATGTCTTCATTTTAAATAAGCAGATCAAGATTAAACTTGACTCCTGTAGCAAGCACATTTACCCCGCGAGTCATTCTTAAGGATTAAGAAATCCTTTCATAGTCACAAGGAAAATAACTCAAGGCGGAAAGGTTTCTTGATTTCTTTAACAAGCACACTTGTCCCACGAGTCAGTCTTAAGGATTAAAAATCCTTTCATACTCACACAACAAGTGACTTAGAGTAGAAGCAAGTTTCTTTATCTCCTTCAGCTCAACTTTCTTTGCCTTCTATAGTTTCCATTTTGCAATTGACGGAGGAAAATTAAAAGAAAGATGAGTTGCTGCTTTAGTAGCTTTTTCTCACCAGATCTTTTCTATTTCATTGTTAAGTGAAAGAAACACATATGGGCTCTGATACCAACTTAAGGTGAGAAAAATACACATGAAGGGAGGTTGAATTGTGTATTTCTAAAACATATCTTTTCATTTATGATTCTAGAACATCAAATTCTGAACCACGTTCAGAGTTTGATACCATAGTGAGTAACAACAGTGGGAAGTTTACTTCCTTTTTTTCAACTCTGTTTCAGAACCTAAGGTGTCAAGCTTAGATTTTGAAACGAGTAAGAGGTTGAATCAGAACTAAGTCTGACTTTAGAGTTTGTTTGCACAATGGAATATAAATGCAGAAGTATATAAATGGACATACAATATATATTGGTTCCTCTCAAACTGAGAGTAGTCCATTCCCCTTGCAGCAAAAGATATTTTAAAGATAATCAGATTGATTACAATGGCTTAAGCTAGTAGCTCAAGACTTCATGCTCAATCACACCTGATCGAGACATTCTTGCTCCTCCTTGAAGCATGAGACTTCAATTGATTAATCACCCATATCGAGACTTCCTGCTCTATCCGCAAGCATGAGACTTCAATACTCAATAACCCTAATCGAAAATTCATGCTCTGCCCGCAAGCATGAGACTTCAATTCTCAAGCACCCAACTTGAGACTTCCTGCTCTATCAACCTGATTGAGACTTCCTTGCCTAAATCACATGTTTAGAACTTTCCTACCTTAAGCACGTGTAAAGAGTTTTTCTTAATCACATAGAAAGAGACTTCTTTGCCTAATTAATCATATTAGGACTTTAATTCTCAAGCACACATTAAGATACTTGTTTGCTCAATATAATCATAAAGAAACTTACTCTAAGCACAATGGCTAGAGTCTTCAGATTCTCTTATCAGGAGAGTTTGGTATTAACCTTGTGTTCAAGTGTGTGATTCTAAGATAAGCAGATACATAATGGTTTACATTCATGAGAAAAATATGAATTGATTTCTCTTGAGTGTGGAAGAATGAAGTGGTCATTCTTCTTCTCTCCTTGCACAGATTACAATCTTGTTGTGCCTTTTTGTTCTAATGATCTTCCTTGATCATTTTCACTTTACTCTCACACACATAACCCTTGTTGTTATATTTTTTGTTTAGTGTGTGTTTCTTAGATTTGTGTTTTCTGTATAAAACACATTTTGTGTCTCAACCAATAATGTAAACCTATATCATATCTATGTGAACACAATCATGTATTCTTCAACTCATATTCATCTTGGTCAGAACAAACAGTTCGAATGTTTTCAATATTCATCTATAAATAAATTCTAAGAATAGACTTGTTAAAGATTGAAACTACCGAAGATACAAGTAGTCGTTGGAGGTCTTTAGCCGTTGTACAATAGAGTGAGCCAAAACTCAGCTAGCATAAAGACGTTGGGAGAAGCAGAGTAGTGTTTAGAGCATTTAGAGAGATAAGATCATGACTTCCCGACATTCGTCTTTAGTGGTTGCTTATGCACGACAGAACTTGCTTGAGCGGCTTTAAAAGTATGGGGAAGAACTTCCCCTCTATAGCCAATCTTGCCTCAATCTGTGGGGTTTTTGAAGGAATTTTCCTCGAAAGGAAATCTGGTACATTTGTACCATAGTGACTCGAGATGGTTTTCCTCAGTACTTTGAACCTTGGAGAAATGCCCCTGATTAATCGATTCTTGGAGAGATTTGGCAAATATCGATGTGATTGCCCCAGATTGACTGGACCTTGAAGCGACTTACCCTTTTTCTCAACAGAGTTTTCAGGCGTTTTTCCCTATGGTGTGATCATTTAAAGTGGCTTACCCCTGCTCAATAAAGTCCTCAGGCGTTTTCCCCTTAGTATGATCAAACTTCTCAATTGATGCTCATTGTGGAAACTTTCTTAATGTCAAGTGCTTATTCGCGAATAAAATTGTTCATTTTGAAAATGATAGTACTATGTTATGCTTATGTTAACATATCACTGGTTAAAATGAAACATTAACTTTTAGATGAAAGATGATACAGTACCAACAAAGATGTCTATCCAATTTTGGGGAGTCGGTTTTAATGTGATCTTGCTGCATATGCTTTCGAATGAACCCCACTTTAATTAGGTATTTTAAGGGTTGTAACGTGGGTTGGTTCATAGTTTCATAATAAAAATATTTATGGCTCAAAATTTTATTTTAACCCACGTGTTCTCCTTGATGTTCTTCAGTCCTACTTTTAGTTAGTTCAACACAAGCGTTCATTTTCAGAAAGGGTTTTGATGGTTAAGGAACCAATGAGAATTTTGGAGTGGCAGTCACCCACCTTTTGTTTTTTGTTTGTAGTCACACGAATTTGTTCTTGCTGAGAATTTTTCTTTTGATTCTTTTTTCCTTTTTGTTTTCCCTAAGTTTTTCCTAGACTGATTTTTCGAGTTTGCAGTCCATTGGGATGCCCTAATATTTTCCTAAGTCACTTGTTTTCAAGTTTTTGACTTAGCAGACTTTCTTTCTTTTTTATTTTATTTTTTCAATTCTTATTTTTTTCTTTTTGAAATTTTTGAGCAAATTATGTGATATGTTCGTTTGATTTGAAAGGGTTTTGACTGCCTAGTTCCATTGGTTGGTGAGGGACAGTCGTTGTGGCTTTGTGATTTTCGAACTCACGTGAGGGATAATACGTGGTTGATCCTCAGATGAGGTATTCCTATTTTTCTTCTTTTTGAAATTTGAACACATGGTCAAATTAACTGAAGACTACCCCGTTCCTGGTTAAGATTGGGGGTTTTTTCACAGAAAGAAACTCCTACTCCTAGGTTCAAAGGGGTTGACTATGGATTATCTTCCTTAAACCTCAGGTGTTTGGGGATTTTAAACAATGCCTTACATTGTCATTAAGGTCTTATTCAAAAGCATATTATCGATGATTTCGTGTATTTCAATTTCATCATTCTCCTTTTGATTTTTGCTTAAATAAGAGTTTGATACTGATGGATAAAATATGAGTGAACACGAATGGATTGATTCAAAACATGCATATTTATTTCATTATTATTATCATTTGAAAACAAAAAAAGTTTTATAAGTGAATAGTACTTAACAAACAAAAAAGATTACAAATTAAAATGATTGAATAGTCTAATGATCGTCGGTGTGACTAGCCTTTTTATCCATCCACAAGTTGGGGTCATAATGCTTGTAGAAGTTGATATGATAGTCCCCAAGGGGGTTCCTCTTCAAACTCTTCCAACGGATGGAACCTCTTCGGATCTATCCTTGCTTCCACTTACATCGGTTATGGTATTACAGTTGTGTCGGCATGCGGGGGCATAATATTGTTCAGTATGTTCAGGACATTTGGTGTGAATGTCATAACCTTTTAATCAATCAGGTCTTGTACTTTAAACTTAAGGGCACTGCAACTCTCGATTGTGTTCCCGAATTCTCTAGAGTGGAACTCACATCTAGCATTTACGTCGTATCCCCGAGGAAGAGGTGTTGGAGGAGGCCTAAGTTCCCATAATTGAACCAATGATCCATTGACCAAATGAGGAAGTAGTTGACTGTAAGGCATAGGAACCGGGTCCATCTTTCTTTTTGGCTTTCTTTATCTCTGTTGTCCATGCTGCTGATAATTTTATTGTTACGGAATGTACGGTTATTGATATTGAACTAGCTGATGTGGAGCCATTATCCAGGTTTGTTGACCGGAAGGGATTGCATAGACTTATTATGGATATTGATTTTGTGTTACCGCTTCTACTTGGTAGTAACGCACTTGGTAAGCCTCATCCCTCCCTTTTGCTATTGTAGCAGCTGTCGTACCCCAATTTTGTCCGGGCTTTTTTAATTTTTAGTAGAATTAGTTTCATTTCATTTTTGCATCATACGCATAACATGACACACATTTGCATCATGAATAAATGCCGGAAATATCAATCAGAGGGAATTTATTTGAGAATAAAAAAAATCGGTTGAATTGTCAAGATTCGAAGAAAGACTGTGATTTATTTAATTTTCCGAATAATTTATACTCAATTTTTAATTGGTAATTTTCTTTTTTTTAGATATTTAAATTAAAATAATTAGTTAGTGTTTTAAAAAAATATTAGCTAATTAAGAATTAGTTAGTTTTTTAATATTGATTAGTTTTAAATATTAGTTAGTTTTTTAGCTATTTTAATTAGGTATTAGTTAATTTAAATAATTAGTTTTTTATATTAGTTAGATTTTTTAGGATAATTATATGTATATATCTACATTGGATTCTCTCTTCCATAAAAAACAAAATTTAAAAAAACTCACTCTGATTCCCTGCTCCACTACTAATTCCACTCCTAACAAACTCCCTCATTCACTATTCAGTACATCTTCTCTCTCTTTGCTCTCTCACAAACGACAAAAAAAAGAAAATACAAAAGGAGACTGACGCTCTCATCCTCTCGGACAGGACTCTCTCACACGAAAAACACTCCACACACAGACCTTTCACTCTCCCTCTCTCACAAAGAAATCCCTCACAAAATACTCTCCGTCTCCATCTTCCAAACCCCAAACCCTTGTTCTCCTCCGCCCACAATCACCTTCAATCATCCGTCACCCACAACAATCCCATCACACCGCTCAACTAAACTCTCTTCCCTGTCACCGTGCGAAACCCCTTTCAACCAAACCCTTCGCCGGCAACCTTCAATCGCCACCATCCTCCGTCGAGAACCCACCGGAAATCGCGACCCACCACGAAACCCTCAACCCTCCACTTCAACGATATTCACGCCGCTCACCAATCGAAACCCATTCACCTCATAACCCCAACCATCGTTCACTCTTCATTTGTCTACGACCTCCGCCGTCACTCATATACCATCAATCCGATGATAACAACGGAACCGTTTTAATTTTGCTTTCACATTACTCGATTGTTGTTTGATTTTGTTACTGGATTGTTGTTGCCTGATGTTTGCAGCTCACTACCATTACTGCTAGTCTGAGTCAGGGTCGTTGTTCAACTCTGGACGCATTACAAACATTGCAAAGTTTCATTCGGTCCTAACCTCACCAGAATCCGCCGCCGCCATGACGTCTCACATCCGGTGAACAACCGTTTGAAGCGAGCTGAATGGGTTTCCGAAGCTCTGGGTTCGAAGTCAAAAACCCCAAATGCGCTGATTGGACGAAGGCTTCAAGTTGTTGCTGCTGTTACGCCTTGTTTCTACTTCAGTTGACATCGTAATTACGGTAAACCAAGTTCCACGCATTTCAATTCTTGTTGATGAATATTCTGGAAAAATACAATAATAATAATAATTTGAGCTCAGATTCCATTATACATGTTAGGCCCTGAATCAAGGTTCAAACTCGGTAGTCCGTTCTGTAAAGAGTCAATGTATTGCTGGTTAGAAAGTGTTGGATTGCTTTTAAATAAGTCCTTTAATGTTGGGCTGATACGATAATCATATTTTGATGTGTTGTATGGATTTTTATGTTTGGTTTTGATACTTGCGAATGGTTATGCGAATAAACCGCGGCTGTGCATAGATTGTAATTTGTGTCTATATCTTCGACTTGAATGTATATATAATCTGTTGCTGCTAACTGCTAACTGCTATGTCCAAATGCTAACTGCTATGTCCAAAGCTTGGCAAGATCTTTTCACTTTTTGAAATGCTGAAGTTTATAACTTGTGTCTATAGTGATTGAAATATTAATGTTGAATTTCGGTTTGAAAGTGTAAGGAATGCCAAAGGTTCCCTATCCGTTCGTGGCTGTTCTTGTTGTTTCTTAAGCTGTTTTGAGTTTAAAAGTAGTTTCTACAGACAAACCTTAAAGCTTATTCCCATTTTTTTGTTATCCTAACTTTGTGATTATTATTGGTGCTATAGTTAAAATGTAAATTTATGGATTAGTTCACAGTATAGTCATATTGTCAATTATGTGATTGGTTTGATTATCATAAGTTAATATTGTCAAATATGTGATTGGTTTGATTATCATAAGTTAATTTACATTATTGATTGCTTGCTGAATTTTTATATTGTATATAGATTTAGTTTTGATTCTATGGCCTGCTTGTTAATATGTGCATAACATGAAGTGGATTCTGTTGGGTTTCAAATCCATTGTGATAATTTGGAGTTCTGACTCAGTGTTTAGAAAATTTAAATTATTACTTGTCTCATCTTCACTATTCAAATAATTACATTTTGTCAAATAAAATTAATTAGCTTTAGTCAATCTGATCAGTTGGTTTAATTAAACAAATTTTAATTAGCTCAATTAATCCATTTAATCGGCTTTGATCAGTTAATTTTGCTAAAAAAAGAATTGGATTAATTTCCTTCACTCTCACACCTTCACATTATTTCAAACAAAGAAAAAGACATTTCATTTCATTTCAATTCCAAACCATTTCATTCCAATTCCAATTCCAAATCATCTTTTCATAAATCATTTCAAAATTCAATTTTATTTCAATTCATCATCCAACACTTGTTAAAACTCATTTCATTCACAACTTCAAATCATATTTTCCAAATCATTTCTATAAATCCTAAACCCCTTTTTAATATAAATCTCCGATGAAAAGAGGATAGGAGGCGTACGCCTCATTATCTTTCGATTATTCGAATAATTGGCGTACGCCACATTGCTCGAATCTTCGTCATCAAATTAAACCTTAATCATATACATTCAAACCTCATTTTCTAAATCAAATTCCAAATCCTTTTAATTCCATATTTTAGATGAAAAGAGGATAGGAGGCGTACGCCTCACTATCTTTCGATTATTCGACTAATTGGCGTACGCCACATTGCTCGAATTTTCGTCATCAAATCCAAACCTACCAATCCAAAATTCAAACTATTCTCGCGAATCAAATCCAACATACAAACATATCTTTTACAATTTAAACCTCGGATGATAAAAGAGGGGAGGCGTACGCCTCACCATCTCTCGATTATTTGGATAATTGGCGTACGCCATATTGCACAAATTATCGACTTCCGACTAAAACACGCTAAATAAACTTGGATAAGGGAATAAGTGGCGTACGCCTCATTATTCTTTGGATAAGCAAGTAGGGGGCGTACGCCTCACTACCATGCATATTCAACATCCGCAAACAAACTTTCAAAATAATTCGAACGAAAAGGGAATAGAAGGCGTACGCCTTATTACTCCTCGAAAGAATTGGACGATTGGTGAACACCACATTGCTCAATCTTTCGTCGTTCTCCAAAAACATCTCAAACAAATCAAACCTAACTTCTCGCCCCCGAGCGATCGAAACCAAACACCCAAACACATCAATTCAACTTGTCACCCCCGCGTGACCAAAACCTCATCAAAAGAACACTGTTAATCCTTTCTAATGCGCCCAACAAACCAAGTGCTAGAGCCTCCCCCGAGAGTAGACAACGCCAGCGTTTAGCCGTTAGAACGTCGACTTACACAGTCGTTCATCAAAACAAAACACACCCAAAATCGTAGTTGCCCGAACTACGATTGCTCTGATTTCCTTATTGCACTATAAGGAATACGTAGGCAGGAGATTGCTGTATCTTCGCGAGCACACTAATAAAAAACCTCCCATTTCCCCATCCTGAGGTCTTCCTCCATATCTATCATCAATTCTAATCATTCGAAGCAAGCAGATAAACAGTCAATTAACAGTCAAATAGCAAAATCAGACTAAGAGGTTCCCGTTGAGTACAACGGACGTAAGGGGTGCTAATACCTTCCCCTTGCGTAATCGACTCCCGAACCCGAATATGGTTGCGACGACCATTATTCCTTTTTCTTAACGGTTTTCTCGATATTTTCCTATTCCTTCATTGGAATAAATAAAGTTCGGTGGCGACTCTGTTTTCGAACAAATTTTTTTTCCGCGTCCCATCGCGAGGGATCGCATTTTTGAGGTGCGACAGACTGGCGACTCTGCTGGGGACCCTGCTCCATGCAAGAGAGAGTCTAGCCTAACTTAGTCTGATTTTGCTATGACTGTTAGAAAATATTCTTTTCTTCCGTATTATCTCTCTGTATTTTATTCTGATTACTTATGTTGTATTGTATGTCTTGATACTTTGATATGGGACTTGGTGTATGCTGTGAGATAAGCTCCATACCCGAGCTTCGAGAAAAACTTAGAACCCGGAGTTGTGTAGTATTGAACCGAGGGGCGTACGCCTATTGGGACAATACGAAGACTCCACCTAGAGTAGATCTGTTTGGAGTTTCCATCATAATATGGCTAGCCCATCATTGCGGTGGAGGTTCTAAACACGATCCGTGACTCTAGGGACCTCGCCTTAAAACCAAGTTTTGTTTTCATAATCGGTGATTATGTAGTGTTGAGCCGAAGGGTGTACACCCTGTTCGTACAATACGAGAATCCCACTTAGATTAGATCATTTCAGAACTTCCATCACGATGTGGCTAGCCCACCATTGCGAGGAAGTTTTGAACTTGATCAGTGAGTCTAAGTTCCTTCCTTGAAAACACAAACTTTAGAACCTACCCTTGGGAATTTCTAGTAATCAGAGAAACCCGTACTTCTTCCTGTTATCCTGACGTACCCGACGTGTGAATAATTTTGAGTCTGTATTCCTCTGTGAAAAAATCATGGCAGAATTTCATGCATTTGCATATCATCAGCATGCATTGCATATCATCTTCCAGAAATAAAAGCTTACACCATATTCTACCCTTTGTCCAGTAAACGCTGACTACTCGACACCGGTACGAGACACGCCGCAACTACAAGATGACACTTGAACAGCTTGAAGCCAACCAAGTTTCGATGAGGACCGACATTGACTCCATGCAGGCAAAGATGGATCGCTTGCTTGAGACCATGTTACTCTTGGCCCAGAAGGAGAAGGATGCTGAGACTAATGCCGAAGCCAGGAAAGTTGCTGCCGAGTTTGGATCGCCATCACTTAGCATCCCTGGAGTGACTGAACTTGATGGTAATCCTGCCCATCCTGAAGGAGGACCGATCCTTATTCCTGTTCCCATGGTCAATGTAAACCCCCATGAGCATTCTGCTATATCTGCTCGACATGGATCAATGATGGGTGATGAAGATCCATACGACGCCTTCTTCATGCCACAACCCGCCAAACCTGTTGTTGGAGGTCTTCCAGACCCAGCTGTTGATAGACTTCATGCTTTGGAGGAAAAGTTTAAGTCCTTAGAGGTTCACACTACTCCCGGTTTGGACGCTGTTGATATGTGCCTGGTGCCAGGCCTCGTGATTCCACAAAAATTCAAGGTCCCGGACTTTGATAAATACAAGGGAATCAGCTGCCCGAGAACTCACCTCAGAGCCTACTGTCGCAAAATGGCTGCCCACATCAGTAATGATCAACTCCTGATTCATTACTTCCAAGATAGCCTCAGTGGGGCATCCTTGGAGTGGTACATGCAACTGGAGAGAGGTCAAGTCCAGTCATGGAGAGACCTTGCTGAAGCTTTCCTCAGGCATTATCAATACAACACTGATCTAGCACCCAATCGCACACAGCTGCAAGACATGACTCAACGCAACAATGAGTCATTCAAGGAATACGCACAACGGTGGAGAGAGCTTGCAGCTCGTGTCCAACCTCCTCTCCTTGACAAAGAATTGATTGACATGTTTATGGGAACTCTGCACACCCAATACATGGAGAAAATGGTAGGATCCAGTTTCCCGACTTTTGCTGAGGTTGTCTCCGTGGGAGAACGAATTGAAAGCCAAATCAAGAAGGGAAAGCTACCTTGTGCTGCTAACGCTTCAGGTGGGATGAAGAAACCCTATCCCAATCTCCCAAAGAAGCCAGAAGGGCAGACCAATGCCATAATGGGAGGAGGAGGATATAGGGCACGTCCGTATGCTCCTATGCCTTACGATCAGGTTGCCGCTGTCGTCCCGACACCATATCAGCCACCCTATCAACAACCCCATCAGCAACAATATCAACAGCCTTATCAAAAGCCAGCTTACCAGCAGCCACATCAAAATCAACAGCAACGTGCTCCACAACGTCAACCTAATCAGCAGAGGGCAAGGAGGCCAGAAAGATATTTTGATCCTCTGCCAGTATCATATAGCAAGATCCTTCCCTACCTGCTAAAGGATGGATCAGTTGTTCTGAAGGAGATAACACCTGCAACTCCACCATATCCTCCAGGCTACGATGCCAATGCTCACTGTGAGTATCACATGGGTATCCCAGGGCACACAATAGAGAACTGTAAGGCTTTCAAGAACAAGGTCCGGGACCTGATTGATAGTAAAGCACTTACATTCACGCCAGTGAGGCCAAACGTTGCAACAAACCCCATGCCAGCGCATGCAGAGTCGAGTGAAGCTCGAAGATAAAGTTCCTCACCAACCTGATCACCAGAACATTTCCAACAAAGAATCACAAGATGAAGGCTTGTTCATTTGAATAAAGGCAATCATTATGCCAATTTTACCATTTTGCATTCTTGTAATTTGTTCTTGTTTGTCTAAGTACTGTATGCTTTAAAACATTGTTATTTTGTATTTGGTTTTATTAATGTGGTGATTATGCATGTTCTGAATCAATCTTTCATATTCACTCATCTATCACATTCACAAATCACAAACACATACTTCTCCACTTCACTTCCTTTATCACACTATTGTTAGTAAATGTTGGAAGGAGGATGACGAAAACAAAATACTCATAATTGTTGGTCGAATGCTTTCGGATAAAACCTTGCTGATGATGTACAGGCATTGTTTCAAATCCCCAAACACTGGAGAGATAAGGAGTTAATCCCTAGTTAACCACTTCGAGCCTAGAAGTAGGAGCTTCTTTCGGATCTACAAACCCTTACGCTTAACCTGGGGCAGGGTAGTGTTCAGTTAATCTGACTACACATTCAAATTACAAGATGAAATATCCCATACGAGGATCAACCATATGACATTCTTCACACACATCCTGAAGTGGCGAAGGAACCATACAAATCCAAATTTTATGTCGGTTGTTCTTCAATGACCAATGACTTGGCAGTCACAATTAAAAAAAAGAGTCAAAGAAAGAGCCCGCTAAGTCGAACACCTTAAAAGGAGACTTAGGCAAAAACAGGGGCAATCCCGATGGATTAAAGCTTCACAAAGCGGTCCATGCAAAAGTTAGGGATTAAAACAAAATTGAAAGAGACAATGAAAGTCTCCAACAAAATAAAACAAGATTCAGTGACCACCATACCAAAATCAAAGGGTCACCGACATCCAAAAACCAAAATAAGGTGGCTGCCATTCCAAGAGACCTTGAATCACCATCTTTATCCTTACACCTGCAAAAGTGAATGTGTGTGAATTAACTGAACGTAGGATTGGAGATCATCATGAAGAAGGGATGGGTTAAAATAAAGTTTGAGCCTTATATCCTTTTGTTTCAATAACCATGAACCAAGCCACGTTACAACCCTCAAAAGACCTAATTGAAGTAGGGTTTATTCTGAAAGCATATTACAGCAAGGTTGAGTAAACTGACTCCGAAACATTTGCTAAATCTCTTCTCACTACATCATTCACATGCTAGCTAAATCAGCACCACGTTTGGACTCATGATCCACTCGCCACACACTACCACGACACTTCCAAATGAATGATTATTTTTCAAAACTTGCATAACTGTTGCATTAAAATCACCATTTCTTGGATATCAATTCTTAATTGTCAGTCAGTACTTGACATCAAGAAAATTCCAACAAGGGGCAATTCAAGAGGCACTTGATCGTTGGTGCTGACACGAATCAAGACCATCCTATGAATCAGGGGCATGGCATCATTCTGATTAATATTGACCTAAGAAGCAGCCAGTATAAGACAAATCTCCAGGCATCAGTTGATCAAGGAGGAAAAACACTTCAATACTCAGTCCGTCTAGGGCAAGTCCCTCAAAGGCTAATCAGGGGCAGACCATAGCCAGATTTGGACATCATAAAACAAACTCAGACCATGTCATGGGATAATCACTCCTAAGGTTTACTTTCAAGGAGAATTCCTTGAAACACCCTACAATCAGGGGCAAGACAAGTTGCAAGGGGCAAAATTCCCTTCATATCTTCAAGACAGTCAAGCAGATTGCGTCATACAGTAGTAACGTCTTGAATTCACAGCCAAATGCCAAAGGTTCATACCAGGGCGACATCATATGTTGACAAGAATCCTTAGGGCACATCAAAAGCACAATCATCATGCGTTGATCACGTCGCTACGCTTCAGTCTCAGGCTGGCCAGACATCTCAGAAGAGGAAATCGAGATCTTCTCAAAAGACAAACACACAACATATCAGCAAGAGATCAAACTTGGGGCACCAAGAGTATCCGCATTTGTTGCATGTTCATCAAATCATCAACTACCGAGTGTCGGGAAGTCAGATCCTTTCATTAATTAATAGCTCAATCCACATTGGACAATTACCAGAAAACCCCAAAGCCCATCTTGCTAGCACCTTCACACAAGCAAATACAACCATCATTGGTTTCCAGAAGATACATTGCCTTTAAGAAGGGGGGCCAATCCCAAACAAATCAATCATTCTTTGCATTCAAACATGCATCACATACATCACATGCATCACCTCATACATAATACATATCATTCATGTACATAACACTAATCAAAATCTAAGGTTTAGTCGTAGGCATCCAGGCCAATCCTCAGTCGAGTCATTGTCACTTCCTTTGAGTGAGTCCCTACCTTGTATTGTTGGGCGTTCCCCATCGAGTTACATCTTTCAACCTTTTGTTAATAAGATATTATCCTCAGCTAAGTCAAACATTGTTTCTTTAAACAATTACCTTGTTTCACGTTGAGCATTCCTCAATGAGTCATTTCCTGTAACCTTTTGTTGATAAAAACTACATCTCCCCGAAGAATATTTGTTCTGCAACCTTTTGTTGTTGATACCCCGAGCAAATCTTACCCAACAATGTTCCAACATTACCCAACAAATCAGGTTTTACTGAACTTTGACAGTAGCCTTACATTTCCAATATTTTTCTCACTATCATCCTTTTGGTGAAAGTCCATTGAGGAATAATATTGATCACTGTAACCGTTATCCTTTTGGTAAGGGTAAATCCTTGACATTTGTGATCTTACTGTCATCCTTTTGGTGTCTGAGATCCTTGAAGTTTTGGTTCAACCTTCATCCTTTTGGTGAATGGTGACCTCTACAATTATTACAACCTACCGTCATCCTTTTGGTGTCGGCGATCCTTATGGTGATAAGCAATCCTTGTCATTCTGGTTCAATCATCATCCTTTTGGTGATGACGTCCAGTTTAATCTAAAATCATCCTTTTGGTGATAGAGATTATGGAGTTTAGTTTAAGCTATCATCCTTTTGGTGATGGTGACATTTGGAAAGTCCAACCAAACTGTCATCCTTTTGGTGTCAGTAATATTTGAAGTTATTATAACTTATTATCATCCTTTTGGTGGTAACAAGTTTTGAAGTTATGATCTCACCTTCATCCTTTTGGTGATGGTGATTGTTGATTCATTATCATCCTTTTGGTGATAACGAGTTATGTTGTTTGTAGTACCTTCATCCTTTTGGTGATGGTGATTGTTGACTTATTATCATCCTTTTGGTGATAACAAGTATTTGTCTTGATCTTACCTTCATCCTTTTGGTGATGGTGATCAATTGCGTTGTGTGCTTATTATCATCCTTTTGGTGGTAACAAGTTTTATCTTTTAATTATACCTTCATCCTTTTGGTGATGGTGGTTATCATCCTTTTGGTGATAACAAGTTTGTCTTGATCCTACCCTCATCCTTTTGGTGACGGTGATCAATTGCGTTGTGTACTTATTATCATCCTTTTGGTGATAACAAGTTTTATCTTTTAATTATACCTTCATCCTTTTGGTGATGGTGGTTATCATCCTTTTGGTGATAACAAATGTTTGTCTTGATCTTACCTTCATCCTTTTGGTGATGGTGATCAATTGCGTGTGTGCTTCTTATCATCCTTTTGGTGATAACGAGTTCTGTTGTTTATAATACCTTCATCCTTTTGGTGTTGGTGACTGTCGACTTATTATCATCCTTTTGGTGGTAACAAGTTTTGTTGTTTGACAATACCTTCATCCTTTTGGTGATGGTGATTGTTGACTTCTTATCATCCTTTTGGTGATAACAAGTTTGTGTCTTGATCTTACCCTCATCCTTTTGGTGATGGTGATCAATTGCGTGTGTGCTTATTATCATCCTTTTGGTGGTAACTAAGTTTTGTCGTTTGACAATACCTTCATCCTTTTGGTGATGGTGATTGTTGACTTCTTATCATCCTTTTGGTGATAACAAGTTTGTCTTGATCCTACCCTCATCCTTTTGGTGACGGTGATCAATTGCGTTGTGTACTTATTATCATCCTTTTGGTGGTAACAAGTTTTATCTTTTAATTATACCTTCATCCTTTTGGTGATGGTGGTTATCATCCTTTTGGTGATAACAAGTTTGTGTCTTGATCTTACCTTCATCCTTTTGGTGATGGTGATCAGCTGCGTGTGTACTTATTATCATCCTTTTGGTGGTAACAAGTTTCGTTTTAATTATACCTTCATCCTTTTGGTGTTGGTGATTGTGTTGACTTATTATCATCCTTTTGGTGATAACGAGTTTTATCGTTTGACAATACCTTCATCCTTTTGGTGATGGTGATTGTTGACCTATTATCATCCTTTTGGTGATAACAAGCTTTGTTGTGTAACTATACCTTCATCCTTTTGGTGACGGTGATCTCTGAAGTTGATGAGTCAACTATCATCCTTTTGGTGATAGCCTTGATATTATACTCTCAGTAATGGGAATCTTTGGATTGTGTCTAGCTTTCATCCTTTAGGTGATAGCGAGATTTGTTGTTAATCTTACCATCATCCTTTTGGTGATGGCGATCTCTGTTGTAGCCACTGTAACCATCATCCTTTTGGTGATGACTACCTTTGAAACTCAGCTTATCCATCATCCTTTTGGTGATGACAATCCGCAAAATCATGGTGAATCTCTGTCATCCTTTTGGTGTCAGAAAACCAATCCCACCTTTGTCTTCACATCAGAAATGACCTGTGCCAGATTTGAATGTTGACTCGAGGGTTGGCATTGATCGAACATCCTACCCCTACTACCTTGGTATCCATTGCATTTTCCATCTGCATCTCGCCATTACATTTCAAAGGACAAAATTTGGATCCTTTAGTATTTAATTACCTTCCACCATGAATGTATGATGACCTTTGTCATTCTTACTTTCTAGTTCAAGATAATTAAATAGGGGCAGCTGTCGTACCCCAATTTTGTCCGGGCTTTTTTAATTTTTAGTAGAATTAGTTTCATTTCATTTTTGCATCATACGCATAACATGACACACATTTGCATCATGAATAAATGCCGGAAATATCAATCAGAGGGAATTTATTTGAGAATAAAAAAAATCGGTTGAATTGTCAAGATTCGAAGAAAGACTGTGATTTATTTAATTTTCCGAATAATTTATACTCAATTTTTAATTGGTAATTTTCTTTTTTTTAGATATTTAAATTAAAATAATTAGTTAGTGTTTTAAAAAAATATTAGCTAATTAAGAATTAGTTAGTTTTTTAATATTGATTAGTTTTAAATATTAGTTAGTTTTTTAGCTATTTTAATTAGGTATTAGTTAATTTAAATAATTAGTTTTTTATATTAGTTAGATTTTTTAGGATAATTATATGTATATATCTACATTGGATTCTCTCTTCCATAAAAAACAAAATTTAAAAAAACTCACTCTGATTCCCTGCTCCACTACTAATTCCACTCCTAACAAACTCCCTCATTCACTATTCAGTACATCTTCTCTCTCTTTGCTCTCTCACAAACGACAAAAAAAAGAAAATACAAAAGGAGACTGACGCTCTCATCCTCTCGGACAGGACTCTCTCACACGAAAAACACTCCACACACAGACCTTTCACTCTCCCTCTCTCACAAAGAAATCCCTCACAAAATACTCTCCGTCTCCATCTTCCAAACCCCAAACCCTTGTTCTCCTCCGCCCACAATCACCTTCAATCATCCGTCACCCACAACAATCCCATCACATCGCTCAACTAAACTCTCTTCCCTGTCACCGTGCGAAACCCCTTTCAACCAAACCCTTCGCCGGCAACCTTCAATCGCCACCATCCTCCGTCGAAAACCCACCGGAAATCGCGACCCACCACGAAACCCTCAACCCTCCACTTCAACGATATTCACGCCGCTCACCAATCGAAACCCATTCACCTCATAACCCCAACCATCGTTCACTCTTCATTTGTCTACGACCTCCGCCGTCACTCATATACCATCAATCCGATGATAACAACGGAACCGTTTTAATTTTGCTTTCACATTACTCGATTGTTGTTTGATTTTGTTACTGGATTGTTGTTGCCTGATGTTTGCAGCTCACTACCATTACTGCTAGTCTGAGTCAGGGTCGTTGTTCAACTCTGGACGCATTACAAACATTGCAAAGTTTCATTCGGTCCTAACCTCACCAGAATCCGCCGCCGCCATGACGTCTCACATCCGGTGAACAACCGTTTGAAGCGAGCTGAATGGGTTTCCGAAGCTCTGGGTTCGAAGTCAAAAACCCCAAATGCGCTGATTGGACGAAGGCTTCAAGTTGTTGCTGCTGTTACGCCTTGTTTCTACTTCAGTTGACATCGTAATTACGGTAAACCAAGTTCCACGCATTTCAATTCTTGTTGATGAATATTCTGGAAAAATACAATAATAATAATAATTTGAGCTCAGATTCCATTATACATGTTAGGCCCTGAATCAAGGTTCAAACTCGGTAGTCCGTTCTGTAAAGAGTCAATGTATTGCTGGTTAGAAAGTGTTGGATTGCTTTTAAATAAGTCCTTTAATGTTGGGCTGATACGATAATCATATTTTGATGTGTTGTATGGATTTTTATGTTTGGTTTTGATACTTGCGAATGGTTATGCGAATAAACCGCGGCTGTGCATAGATTGTAATTTGTGTCTATATCTTCGACTTGAATGTATATATAATCTGTTGCTGCTAACTGCTAACTGCTATGTCCAAATGCTAACTGCTATGTCCAAAGCTTGGCAAGATCTTTTCACTTTTTGAAATGCTGAAGTTTATAACTTGTGTCTATAGTGATTGAAATATTAATGTTGAATTTCGGTTTGAAAGTGTAAGGAATGCCAAAGGTTCCCTATCCGTTCGTGGCTGTTCTTGTTGTTTCTTAAGCTGTTTTGAGTTTAAAAGTAGTTTCTACAGACAAACCTTAAAGCTTATTCCCATTTTTTTGTTATCCTAACTTTGTGATTATTATTGGTGCTATAGTTAAAATGTAAATTTATGGATTAGTTCACAGTATAGTCATATTGTCAATTATGTGATTGGTTTGATTATCATAAGTTAATATTGTCAAATATGTGATTGGTTTGATTATCATAAGTTAATTTACATTATTGATTGCTTGCTGAATTTTTATATTGTATATAGATTTAGTTTTGATTCTATGGCCTGCTTGTTAATATGTGCATAACATGAAGTGGATTCTGTTGGGTTTCAAATCCATTGTGATAATTTGGAGTTCTGACTCAGTGTTTAGAAAATTTAAATTATTACTTGTCTCATCTTCACTATTCAAATAATTACATTTTGTCAAATAAAATTAATTAGCTTTAGTCAATCTGATCAGTTGGTTTAATTAAACAAATTTTAATTAGCTCAATTAATCCATTTAATCGGCTTTGATCAGTTAATTTTGCTAAAAAAAGAATTGGATTAATTTCCTTCACTCTCACACCTTCACATTATTTCAAACAAAGAAAAAGACATTTCATTTCATTTCAATTCCAAACCATTTCATTCCAATTCCAATTCCAAATCATCTTTTCATAAATCATTTCAAAATTCAATTTTATTTCAATTCATCATCCAACACTTGTTAAAACTCATTTCATTCACAACTTCAAATCATATTTTCCAAATCATTTCTATAAATCCTAAACCCCTTTTTAATATAAATCTCCGATGAAAAGAGGATAGGAGGCGTACGCCTCATTATCTTTCGATTATTCGAATAATTGGCGTACGCCACATTGCTCGAATCTTCGTCATCAAATTAAACCTTAATCATATACATTCAAACCTCATTTTCTAAATCAAATTCCAAATCCTTTTAATTCCATATTTTAGATGAAAAGAGGATAGGAGGCGTACGCCTCACTATCTTTCGATTATTCGACTAATTGGCGTACGCCACATTGCTCGAATTTTCGTCATCAAATCCAAACCTACCAATCCAAAATTCAAACTATTCTCGCGAATCAAATCCAACATACAAACATATCTTTTACAATTTAAACCTCGGATGATAAAAGAGGGGAGGCGTACGCCTCACCATCTCTCGATTATTTGGATAATTGGCGTACGCCATATTGCACAAATTATCGACTTCCGACTAAAACACGCTAAATAAACTTGGATAAGGGAATAAGTGGCGTACGCCTCATTATTCTTTGGATAAGCAAGTAGGGGGCGTACGCCTCACTACCATGCATATTCAACATCCGCAAACAAACTTTCAAAATAATTCGAACGAAAAGGGAATAGAAGGCGTACGCCTTATTACTCCTCGAAAGAATTGGACGATTGGTGAACACCACATTGCTCAATCTTTCGTCGTTCTCCAAAAACATCTCAAACAAATCAAACCTAACTTCTCGCCCCCGAGCGATCGAAACCAAACACCCAAACACATCAATTCAACTTGTCACCCCCGCGTGACCAAAACCTCATCAAAAGAACACTGTTAATCCTTTCTAATGCGCCCAACAAACCAAGTGCTAGAGCCTCCCCCGAGAGTAGACAACGCCAGCGTTTAGCCGTTAGAACGTCGACTTACACAGTCGTTCATCAAAACAAAACACACCCAAAATCGTAGTTGCCCGAACTACGATTGCTCTGATTTCCTTATTGCACTATAAGGAATACGTAGGCAGGAGATTGCTGTATCTTCGCGAGCACACTAATAAAAAACCTCCCATTTCCCCATCCTGAGGTCTTCCTCCATATCTATCATCAATTCTAATCATTCGAAGCAAGCAGATAAACAGTCAATTAACAGTCAAATAGCAAAATCAGACTAAGAGGTTCCCGTTGAGTACAACGGACGTAAGGGGTGCTAATACCTTCCCCTTGCGTAATCGACTCCCGAACCCGAATATGGTTGCGACGACCATTATTCCTTTTTCTTAACGGTTTTCTCGATATTTTCCTATTCCTTCATTGGAATAAATAAAGTTCGGTGGCGACTCTGTTTTCGAACAAATTTTTTTTCCGCGTCCCATCGCGAGGGATCGCATTTTTGAGGTGCGACAGCAGCTTTAGTTTCCCCTTCCTTCTTCTTTAGATATCCGAAATAGGGTTTCTTTACTCCATTTGAGATAGTGGCAGCACCTTGAATTTTTTCATTCTTGAGACAGTTCTGATATTCTAATTCAATAGGTCTCCTTCTAGAGGTGGATGAGTACCAACTAGTGGAATCGTCGGTGGTTGTACATGAGGATTAACAAAAATAGGCCTTAGGATGGCCTGCCTCAATTCTTCTTGTCCTCTAGATATAGCTTGGAAGGTCTCCCATTAGCTGACCCATTTGAGCCCTCATGGTGATCAGGTCTTCCCTTATTACAGCTTAATTTTGTTCTAGTTGATCTGTTAGCAGCATTTGATTATTGCGAGTACCGTAGCGATGTCGGGAAGTTAGCTTTGGGATAGAAGATTCTGAGCAAAAGGCCATATGATAATGAGTTTTTCTTTTTGTGTTTGATCGTGGAATGCATGATGATGCATGAATGTATGCAAAAATATTTTTGATATTTCCATGGAAATGTAAGGTGTGAGAAATTTCTTTAGAAATGGTATGGATATGCTAAATTAGTTTTTTACGATGATATGATGCAATGGTATGCAATATCCCAGGTTTAAAGGTTCGACATATTCTGAATAATTTGTATATGATTCTCAATGAAGGTTCAAAGGTTAGACGTATTCATGATTTTCAAGGTATGTAGAGTCTTAGGTTTCCTGCAAGAACCCGTATCCCTCTCATAGGTAGGTTCTAGTCTTCAAAAAGGTGGTTCCTAAAAGGACTTCCAAAGTCATGGATCCATATGAAAATACCTTGTCGTAGAAAATGCTTGCATGACAATGGTACTTCCAAGTGGTTATAGCCTAGGTGTGGGTCTCGTGCCAACCCAACGCATGAAACATAAACCAATACGACTATGCACGACTCTATCATGTGTGTATACTCAAGCTCGGGTGTAGAGTTTTTCTCACAAGTTACATCAAGAAACCCAACCCGCAATTGAAAATATAACAAATATCCAGAATATAATGAATATATAAAGCAGTAAAGATGCAATGAAATAAAATAAGGCAAGTAAAGCATTAAAGATAAACACCCAAACATGCAAAAGAAAGCAAACAAAACTAGGTTTGACTTGCTTAGGTATTCCCCAACAGAGTCGCCAGCTGTCGCGCCATGAAAAGTACAGAGTCGCCAGCGAACTTTATTTATTCCAAAGGAAAGAGAAAATATCGATAAAACCCCTAAAAGAAAAGAAGATTGTCGTCGCAACCAAATTCGGGTTCGGAGGTTGGTTATGCAATGGGAAGGTATTATCACCCCTCACATTTATTGTACTCAACCAGAACCATTTTGATTGTTCTTTGTGTGAATGGGTGTTATTATCTAAAGGTTACTTACGATTAGTTTTAATTAAGGGGAAAATAAGCCTTTAATTAGTGTGCTCGCCAAGATTTCAAAATCCTGTGCCTATGTATTCCCATAGTGCAATGAAAAAATCAGAGCTTTGTAGTTTGTGGGATAGAAAATAAGTGTTTGTTGGTTATTTTTATTGAACGATGTTAACGTTCATGTTCTAGCAGTTAAACGTTGTTTGTTTGCTCGCACATGAGATACTTAAGCGTTTGTTCTTATTATGATACAATGGATGCGCTTGGATCACATTCTAGCAGTTAAAAGTAGCTTGTATGTTCATGCATGGGAGGTTTAAGCTTTGTTTGTATAAAAATAGAAAAGAAATAACATGTCCTTTTTGAAAGGGATTTTGAATGTTTCCCTAAGGCAGAAAATTGTATTTGATTGGTTGTGATTGATTTTAATCTGAGGATGAGTGTTGAAAATTGTCTTGACTTGAATTATCATAATTATTAAGTGTTTTGAAGTTTTATTAAGAAAAAGACAAAAGAAAGTTTTTTTTTTGTTTTAATGGACAAATGAGAAAATTAAATTTTAATTTGTGAACACAAAATAAAATTGAAATCGGAATTAAAGTCATGCCAACACCATCATAGCCATCTAATAAGTACACACTAGGACTATGAATTGGATGGTTATCCATGTTAATTTTCTACCACACATGTTAACTGCGTAGTACTTTTGCCTCCTGGGATTTTTGGTGACAATGATAATGGAAATAAATAGTAGAATTAGCTTTTTTTTGTTTTTTATGTTTTGCTTACTTTGTTCGTCTTATGTAACTCTCTCCTTTTTTCAATATATGAATGATATTGTATTTTAAATCAACTTATATGAGTTATATAGTTATTTATTTATTTTTCTCTTTTATTCCTTCCTCTTCTTTGACAATTCTAAAGGGAGAAGAATACTTTAAGGGGAGGAGTAAAGTATACTTTGTTTATCTGTAAAGGAGTTCAATCACTCCAATTTTTTATTTATCTTTTATGTTTTACCACATCCCTTAGATATGTGTTGTTATCATAAAAAAAAGATAGATGATGTGATTCTATTTGTTGTGCAAGTAATATTAGTCAAATGGTTTTGATGATGATGATTTCCAAGTATTGATGACAATTGTCAAGTGTTGATGACAAATGTTAAAAGGCCTTGATCACAAAATGTGTTCCAAAGGTTTTTAATGATGGAATTTGATCGAGAAAGGGATATCTCAAGCTTCATTAGACAAATATATCAAGATGAAATTGAAAATTCTATTCAATATTAAACAAAGGATTTTGAAGTTGTAATCCTTGAATATGTGAAAGTGTGAAAGCCTGTCTGATCATGTGCTTAGGATTTTTACTAGTCCGGGTCATTTTTATTGTAAAATTAAGAAAAACAAGTCTTGAGGTACTAAGGAATTTTTACTAGTCCGTGTCATTTTTATTGTAAAATTAACAAAAAAAAGTCTTGAGGTACTAAGGCAACACGTGCACGCGCGCACACGCGCACACACGCACACACACACAATTTTTTTTTGGCAAAACTCTTAATTTATTAGAAGCTTGGTTAATCATTTAGGAAGGTAAAATATATTTCCATTGGATTAAGATCAAAGTGTTGCACCTCTTAATTGATTAAGGAGTATAATAATTGATTAAGTGACATAGAAGTTCAAACTTTCCTATTTTAGCATGGTTAGTCGATTAATACATATATTTAATTTATTAACTTATTTAAACTTTCCAATTTTCCTATATAAAGGATGTTTCTCCTCATTTCAAAATAAGCCCGGTTTTCTGAATAGAAACATTTCTAATATATTTCTTTTCTCATTCTTCTATAAAATCCTTTCTCACTAAAGTTGCCTTAGAGTTAAAAGAGTGAAAAGTTAAGAGTTATTATATTTGTGTTGTGCTCAAAGTATTTATTCAAGAGCATAGTTCTTTTGTAATATCTTTGTAATAGATTTTAAGGTAACAACCTTAACCTGTTTAAATGTTTGGGTGTAGGTTTTGAGTTAGACCTTGTTTGTTTGTGAAAGTTTTTTGGGTTAGTCATGTGCAAAAGCTTTTGTTGTTTAGGATTTTTTTGGGATGAACGTGTAAAGAGCTCAAGATTGTTTTAGTGGAAATCTCAAGTGAAAGTTCTAGGGGACTAGAGTAGATCAAGTGATTTAGGTCAAACCATGATAATCCTTTTGTGTGATCTTTCTATATGTTATCTCATTTACTTCCGCCATTTATCATTTCTCTGCTTATCTATCTTTCTCTTATATCTTTCATTATTTTGATACTTATTTTTCTGTCTTTTCTCTTTTCTATCTTTCCATTGCTCCATCTTTCTTTTTTTATTTCTTCTAGGTTTAGGATTTTCGAAATAGGTGATGAGACTATTATTGGTATGTAAGTGCCAAGGTAACTCATGGTTCAATCGAGTTCAAATAAAGTTGAATTTAAAATTAAGTTGTATTTTAATTTTTGTATAATGATAAGTATTGTATGAGTAGTGATGGAGGTGGGAAGAGTTTAAGGAGTTTGAATTTCTAAATAACTTTCTTCAACATCTGCAACTTTCACGACTCTTTGAATTTAGAAACAACTTCCTTCAACAACTATAACTTTTACAGCTGCAAGAGGGACACCTACGACGAAGGGAGCTAGTGAAGTCGCGATTACTTTTTACTTTGACACCGGTGGTTCTTGTTAATACAATTAGGGATGTCATTATTGTGTTAGAAAAATAAAGGGAGCTAGTGAAGTCGCGATTACTTTGACTTTGACAGTGGTGGTTCTTGTTAATACAGTTAGGGATGTCATTATTGTGTTAGAAAAATAAAATGAAAAGTGAATGAGTGGAAAAAAAAGAAGATGGTGAAAAATGAAATAAGAAATAGATGAACCATATATAATTAATTTTATTCCGAATTTGAATTTATGATATATGTGAGATAATTCATATTTTAGGTTGATTAAATGATAAATATATTTGATCGATTTATAAATTAGATATATTAATTATTCAATAAATCTAAAAAAATAAATTGTCAGAAACATAAATATTATTATTAATTTCTATATGTGACATCAAAGTAGCTACCGATGCTAAATCAGTATCAGCGGAACTATGATTAATAAATTAGACGGATAAATGTTGTAAATAATATATTTTTAACCCCTAAATAATTTATTTTTAAAAAATAAATCCCCATGATAAATACTAGAAAAAAAGTATTATGTTTTTTTCTTTGTATATGAGAAAGGAGGCAGTATAGCCGAAGATTTTAACGCTGAAATTTATAGCATAACCACGCAAAATTCCAAAAAGAAAAGATTTAAATCGGTTAATGACTTTCCACTAAAGAGTACTACTATTTCTGTAAAAACTCTCCCCATGTTATGAACTTAGCATATTTTCTAACTAAGCCAAAGTCTTAGTTATTTTGACCAAACAATTGCCGCATCTATAATTACCTCCAACCAAACTAACATAGTAAGGGCTATTAATTGGTCACAACCGCTTCCATGAATTCCTTAAATGCATACCTACAACACTTGTCTATAAGAATCCTCAAAACTCTAATCTCACACACAAACCAAACAAGTTCCAAGAAGAAAAAAAAACATTATTTCAAACTTTCTCTCCTCAAAAATGTCAACTGAAGTAGTGAAGAAAGAAGGGTCTCTAAATCTGAAAATCACTAGCAAAAGCTATGTGAAACCAGATGGAAAAATAGGAAAAAAAGAGTATCAATTGGTCACATTTGACCTACCTTACCTAGCTTTTTACTACAACCAAAAACTGATTTTCTACAAAGGAGGTAACTTTGAAGAGAATGTTGAGAAGCTGAAGAATGGGCTTGGTGTTGTTTTGAAGGAGTTTCATCAACTTGCTGGTAAAATAGGAAAAGATGAAGAGGGTGTTTTCTTGGTTGAATATGATGATGATATGGTTGGTGTTGAAGTTGTTGAAACCGTTGCTAATGAGATTAGTGTCGAAGATCTAACCGTTGCTGAAAGTAATGCTAGTTTGAAGGAATTGATTCCTTATGGTGGAATCTGTAATTTGGAAGGCATGCATAGACCTTTGTTGGCTGTTCAGGTAATTCATTTACTTTTTTGTTAAAATGTGTTTTTTTTTATTTAATTTTTTTATGAGATCTAACTTAGATGAGGTTTTTGGATGGTCACATTTCACATATAACTTCTAAAAATACATAGATTTTGTTATGTTTTCTTTGGTATTGTTTTATTTTATTTTATTTTTCCTTTTTGCTAGTAAAAGAAAATTATTAAAAATGATAATTGAGACGAAGTGCATGTACATTTTTGCTTGAGTAATTAGAGTAAAAATTTGTTAATTGTAAATTTTTCCAAATCACCCTTGATCTGATGCATTATCAAATCCTGAATATTTTAGATCAACCATATATAAAAAAAAAACTTACATTAATGTTTTTTTCAGTTTAATAGTTTTTTTTTCCTATTTTCACTCCTAAAAGTGATAGCGAAATGTCACATGTTCCACTTTAGATTATCAGCACAATTTATGACAATGTTTAATTAGTTGTAAATTGTAACTGTTGTATATAAAAATGTTTTAAATTGTACCAACAAATCCAGCTGTAATTCATAAATGACTTATAAATCTCAACCAATAAAAAAAAAGAGAAAAAGTTAGGATAATTTTATGCAAATTTGATGGCTGATTGCAGCATGGTCCAGACTCCACTTCTCATATCTAAACAACTTTCACAAATAAAGAAACTTTCTCTATTTTCTGTTTTTGTTATTTTTTACCTATAATTGTCACACACAAAAATAGTATCATTAAATAGGAAAAATGAAATAACATCATTGCCATTTTGATTTTTAACAGTTGACAAAGCTCAAAGATGGGCTCGCCATGGGCTTGGCTTTTAACCATGCTGTCCTGGATGGAACTTCCACATGGCACTTCATGACTTCATGGGCCGAGACATGCAGCGGTACACCCTCCACGACAGCCCCACCATTCTTGGAGAGGACCAAGGCCCGAAACACACGCGTGAAGCTTGATCTCTCTTTACCCGAGCCCAATGTCCCACCACCATCTGCTAATGGTGAGGCAAAGCCAGAGAGCGAAGGCCTTCCACCACCGCCGAATGGTGGAACAAAGCCCGAGCCCGTACTAAGAGAAAAGATTTTCAAATTCTCTGAATCAGCTATCGACAAAATCAAGTCAACTGTCAATCAAACCCTTCCATCCGACGGTTTAAAACCATTCTCAACATTTCAAGCTCTCTCAACTCACATTTGGCGCCATGTGACTCTCGCACGTGACCTAAAACCCGAAGACTACACGGTTTTCACCGTCTTCGTGGATTGTAGAAAACGAGTGGATCCACCAATGCCAGAGGCCTACTTTGGAAACCTAATTCAAGCCATATTCACGGTTACGGCCGCCGGGCTTTTGTCGGCCCACCCTCCACAATTCGGCGCTTCCTTGATCCAAAAGGCAATAGAAGCCCACGATGCAAAAGCCATCGACGAACGTAACAAAGAGTGGGAGAGTTCACCCAAGATATTTGAATTCAAAGATGCTGGAATCAATTGTGTGGCAGTTGGAAGTTCACCAAGGTTCAAGGTTTATGACATTGATTTTGGATGGGGGAGGCCAGAGAATGTGAGAAGTGGAACTAATAACAAGTTTAATGGAATGATATATTTGTATCCGGGGAAGAGTGGAGGGAGAAGCATTGATGTTGAACTAACATTGGAGCCTGAGGCTATGGGAAAGTTGGAGCAAGATAAGGAGTTTCTTATGGAGAATATAATATAAACGATTAGCGATCAAATGTGCAATAAAGGTGTGAGATAGTAAGGGAATTTGGAAGCATTGTTGAAGGGATTATTCATCTACTAGCTACTAGCTTGAGTACTATTTTTCAGAAGAGTTATGATGTTATTGTTTAGGTGTGTGTTGTTTAATAGGATTTCATTTGTATTTGGTGGTTTTGTGGTTTGTCGAGTTTGAACTTGATAATGTTGTTTCGAGAATATATTTCTTATTGCACTTTTTCTTATTCGCTTAAAATGTCTAGAATTTTGGATCCTTTCGTTCCAAAAATGTCTAGAATTTTTAAGAAAAATAAAACATGATGCTTGTTGGATCCTTTAGTTTCACACGTGTAAGAAGGTGATTTAAATAACTAATCTATAATACCATAGATGGGATGAGTTTTTTGCAATTAAGAGAAAATGTGAAATGGCTTTCAACATTTTTAGGCAACTGTTACATACCCGGCTCAACTTTAACATTTATGTGTCTCTTCTTTTTTCTTCATTGTTGTTCCTATATGAATACAAGGGATTGATCACCGAAGATGGTGATATAAGTTTCATGTCTATATATGTGATATTTAATTCGCTTCCAGAATACTCCTTGTCCAAAGTAACGAGATGTACAGGTAAAGATACTCTGATATGTAAAGGCACTCTGATGCCAAAGTTGTATAGGGTGTGAAAAGATAGTGATGGATGAGTTGGGAATTGAATGGGACTTTCAAATTCTCTGAATCAGCTATCGACAAAATCAAGTCAACTGTCAATCAAACCCTTCCATCCAACAAAATGGGACTTTCACCAAAAATCTTTAAATTTTTTCCTCTTCCATATTCTGAATTAAAATTATTTTTTGGATTAATTTTGATATTTTTCATTAATTAAATTTTTGTGTGCTTATTTTTAATTGTTTAAAAATACTTCTGACTTTTTAAAAATCATGAAATTTTTTGTCTAAGGTCTTTTGACCTTTTTTGACCTAGGATAAATCCATTGTCCATTTATTTGGTGTTTTGAAGGGATTTTAGGTTTTGACCAAATAAAAATGTATTTTAATTTATTTTTAATTGATTAAATGTTTAAAAATATTGTTGAGCCATTTTTATGGTCTTGTGATGCTTGACTTTCTGTTTGGGCCTTGGTCAAGTTTGATTTGACTTTTGTTGGATCAAAATCATTGGATTTAGGGGATTGATGAAATGTACATTTAATCTCCCAAAATGAATGGATGGTTTTGATTTGATGAAATTCCTCCCTTGGTCAATTTGTGTTTCTATCTTCCCCTCGCTCTTCATCTTCATCCCTATTTTTCCCCATTCCCTCATTTGACCAATGAAATCTCTAATGTCTAAAGGTTAATTGGTTCATCAATAATTTTGTGTCAGATGAATCAATACAAGTATGATTGAGATAGGTCCCTCCCTCTTGATCTTTTCTTTTAGTGTGTGGTATGTTTTAGGAGTTTGGTTCTTTATACCAAATCTCTAACATGCAATAACACCTAAATTTTTATTGCCCGACCTCAGATAGTTGTGACTTCTACATAAGTTCAATTACGATTGCTTAACATAAAGCTAAATTTGACCCTCAAGGCATAACATTCTAGTAAGTGAGATTGTAAGTTTTCCATTCTTCATGGGATTGTGTGGAGACTTGACCTTTTTTTCCTTTCATGAGAGCTAGTGGCATACTTGTTGAATTATCCAAGTTGGAGCCCTTCTCATGAAAGATGTCTTGGTTTAAGGATTCATACCTGTGAATGAATGGTTGACTGTTCTCCAAAGAATGACTTAATCAATTAAAAATCACCTATAACACCACTAACTTTTGACTAACATTTGACTAACTCTTGTTAATATTGCTTTACTTTTAAGTCATTTACTTTATGCAATTTAAATTTCAGACATTTATCATTCATTGCCATTTACATTTCATATAACTTGTTTATGTTTATGTCATTTTCACTTTGCTCATTTGAGCCGTACTTTGTGATTTGTATATATTTGTTTTGTGTGTTTTGATTTTGTTTATGGTATTAGGACCTTAAAATATTTAATAAGAACAAAAACACTAAAAAAACATCTGGTGGACTGTTGATCTTGATCTAAACTTTTGGACTTAGGATTAGGCAACATTCCTTGTGCAAAAAGGACTTGGCCAATTCTAACATCTTGATACTGAGCTATCTTCAACTAAGCCTTCATCTGATGCAAGCCTTGGGATTTGTTTAAGTTCATTGGTTACTCTGTCTTTGTGCTTAATTGTTATTTTGATCTTGTGTCTGATGCTTTGTTCTGAGTAGTTCAAGGAATATTTCATTTGATACATGGGAAGACAAAGAAGATTGCTAGCTATGGGAATTGCTTGCTTGGATATGGCTATCTTTATTTGATGCCTTGATCTTCATGATGTCTGGATAGTGTTCATTACTTATTGACTATTGCTTGATTAAAGTCCAAGGAAAAATGGGTTTCTATATGACATTCTTGTCTGTTGGATTGCATCCCATTGGTCAAATCTTTTCAACCCATAACTTTTAAGTTTGTGCTTAGGATAGTCTCTTCATCTCCTCCCACTTCTTAAATTTCAAAATATCTCCCCCTTTTCAAAAACTTCTCTGCTTGTGATTTTAAACTTAGACTTTATTTTAATGATTAGAAACTTTGGCCTTATGCCAATGAATTTTCAAACTCTTTCTTAAATCAAATTTGTAAAAAACTTAATTATATTGACTTAACATTTCAGAAAGACAAGAAGAACTAACAACTTCATTCAAACTTTTGGCCCTTTCTTCCTTTTTATTTAAACTTTTGTAAAAAAGCAATTCACCAAATTTGAAATTTTTACCTCGAACTACGAGGTTTTGATCCCTCATTTTTATGTTGGTACGTAGGCACAAGACCGAAGGTTTTGTCAAACACAAAAATATAATCAATGAATTCTTTTTCTCATCCTCACACTCTATTTTTACCAAACATCATTTATACCAAAAACACATACACACATAAAAAAAAGGGCTCCCTAGGAGTACCTAGGACACTTAGGGTGCTAACATCTTCCCTCTGTGTAACCAACCCCCTTACCTGTAATCTCTGACATTTTATTAGTTTTGATTTGAAAACTTCTTATCTTTGGATTTTGTTCGTACTTTTCCCTTTTCCTTTGGAAACAATAAAAGCGCGGTGGCGACTCTGGTTTTATTGACGTCAAGTTTATCCATAGCTTGATGGTCATGAATTTACCACTAAAGAAATTAAGTGTCGACTCTGCTAGGGACTAGTCCTCAATAGGTTTAGCCTACTTTTTTATGTGTATATATTTGTATGTTTGATGTTTGTATATTGTTTGTGTGATATAATCTGTTTGTTGTGCAAGGTGATCTTTGAGTGGTGAGATAAGTTCTAACCCGAACTTGAGTGCAATTAAGATATGAGGATGGTATAGTCATGTTCAACTTGTGTGGAGTAGTCCTTAACAAGTTGGCTTGAGACCATCTACTCAGTGGAGACCCTTTTGGTGTTACTGATGTCACACAAGTTATTTGTGGATAGGCATTACTTTCCCTACTTTGGGGTCCGAGAAGCTGAGGATCGTAGAACATTTAACCCAACTTGGCCTATTTAGGACGTAGTACGGAGACTGTTCAGGTGTATACATAATAAAAGTTGTTACACGATACTACACTCAGACGAGTTTCTCTTAAGAATATTATGCGTTGATGAGTCAGTCATCCTAACCTATAATATGTGATAGATGGGATTAAGGCTCTGGGAACTTTTTAGAACATGATCTACAGGTTTTTATCCTTAGTACACTCCTTTGGGATGGTTCTTAACCTGTATCCATGCTCGTGACTTACAACAAACCCTTTGATTCTCGGTTGATCCGATCAAGTCTTGTCAATATCAATGGAACTTGGGTGTTGATAAGGTGAAAACCATAATCCACTAAAATGGATGATTGATCTTGATGATGACTTGACCCATCCCTTGACCTTTGTTTGTGTTTGCCTTGTGTGTGATCCCTTCTTTGTGATTGTTGCATTCATGCATACATGTGCATCATAACATTCATCACAGAAAAATAAATTTCAAGGAACTAAGGTCTTATTTGCAAAAGAATTCAGACCATGGATTGTGGATGAAGGCACACTAAGAAGTACAGTTTCAAATGTCCTGATTTGAAAGAGCTAAGGAAGTTGTCATCCTTTGTATTAGATCCCTTGGACTTCAACCAACATCATGGGAAGCTTTTGTCTGTATTATCTACTGATGTGGTTGAAGGACTTCTGAGTGTTTTGGTTCAGTTTTATGATCTTCTCTACCGGTGCTTCACTTTTCCCAATTATCAGCTTGTGCCTACGTTAGAGGAGTATGCCCTTCTCTTGGGAATACCCGTATCTGACAAAGTACCTTTTAGTGGATTGGAGGAGATTCCCATATCTCATATCATAGTTGAAGCTCTTCATCTAAAGAAATCTGAGATTAATGCTCATTTGGTGAAGAAAGGAGGTATTTTTGGGTTAACTTCTGAGTTCCTCATTGGTAGAGCTACTATCTTTTCTCAAGTCGGTAGCATGGATGCTTTTGAAGCCATCTTTGTATTGCTCACATATGGTTTAGCTTTGTTCCCTAACATTGACAGTTTTGTTGATGTTAACGCCATTAGAATTTTCTTGATTGGGAATCCTGTTCCGACTCTATTGGGTGACATGTGTTTCTCTTTGCATTTGTGGAATTCTAAAGGTGGTGGGACTATTGTGTGTTGTGTTCCTCTTATGTACAAGTGGTTTATTTCGCACTTGCCTCAAACGCCTGCTTTTTTGGAGAACAAGCAATGTCTATGGTGGTCTCAGAGACTTATGTCTCTCACTAATGATGATATTGTTTGGTATGATTCTGCATTGGGTAGCTTGGATATTATTTATAGTTGTGGTGAGTTCTCTAATGTTCCTCTCATTGGTACACAAGGAGGAACCAACTACAACTCTGCTTTGGCTCGTCCTCAACTTGGGTTCCCCTGGAGAGATAAACCTAATAACACTCAGTTAGAAGGTCTATTCTACCAAGAGGGTAAAGATCCCCAACATTTGAAGCATAGAATGGTGCATGCTTGACATAATGTGCATAGGAAAGGAAGATCCGAGCATGGTCCATGCAATTGTGTAGCTATGGAAGCTTACACTATTTGGGTGAAGAAGAGATCTTTGGAGCTGAAGATGTCGTACGCTTGTGAAAGACCTATGTCTGTGGTTATGGCTGAGCCATCAACTCTCCTTAACCAAGATGTAGAGGAGTTGGAAGATACACTTGCCAAGATGAAGCAAGAAAGAGACATGTGGGAAGAAAGGTTCCATGCTTTGAGCTGAAAGCATGAAGAGTTGCCGCTTGAGTCGAAAGACAAGGATGTGCTTATTGAGATTCTTGAAGACCGAGCAGTGAAGAGACATAGAGATCCAGAGGGTCTACCTTCCTCTAGTATGCCTCAACCTTCCGGTCCTTGGAAGAAGATTGTTGATAAGCTAGTTCTTGAGAAGGCTCAGATGAAGACATCCTTTGAGTCTAAGATTCGACGCATCCGAAGGAAGTATGCACCCATAGCCAGATCATCTGATGCAGCTGCTAAGGGATCCTTAGGATGATAGTTTCTTTTTCTTTTGTATTTGTATTTTGGTTTCTTAAATTGTACTCAGTGTAATCCTTCCAGATTTTATGAATAAAAAGAGATTTTATGGTTAATCAAATTGTTTTAATTGTTAATATTTGAATATATATTTGCAAATAGGACTTCATATGTTCCTTGAAATTAAGAACAATAAAAAACATTAAATTTCACGCATCATTTGCATAACATGTTTTCTTCCACCATGAAATTCTGGTATCAGATATAAGATGTCGAAGGTAATGTTATGACACTGATATCTGCTAACACACAATGGATAAAATAAACAGAATGGTAAAGCGAATAACACAAGCAATTGTTAACCCAGTTCGGTGCAACTCACCTACGTCTGGGGGCTACCAAGCCAGGAAGGAAATTCACTAAAATAGAATTAGTTCAAAGACTATGTGTACACTTCAACAAGTTACAGTCTTTCTCACCTAATCTCTACCCGTGCAACTTCTAGCTAAGCACTCTTAGATATGAGAACCCACTCACTTCCCTTACAATCACACACCCGTGATTTTAAACAACAATCCCTTGTGAAAAGAAAATACTTTTCAATTACAAACTCTTGATTTTACTTCACAGTTTCAATCAAGAAGACACACTCTTGATCTTGCTTCAAAGCTTTGATCAAGAAGACACACACTTGATCTTGCTTCACAGCTTTGATCAAGTAGACACACACTCTTGCTTAACAGCTTTAGAGTGACAAATTACAACCACAAATCAGTCCAATTCAATCATCAATGGATGACTTGAATGACCTACAAGTCTTACGACTAAACAGACACAAACCCTAGCTCTCTCTCTATATTTCGCTCAGTCTTGGTTGTGTATTCAAACAGGTTTTCTAAGTCCCTTTTTATAGAAGCAATCTGCTGGGCTTGGACATCTTGAAAACCCTAAATCTATTTTCCAATCAAATCTTTTTATAACAGTTGTATAGATCTCCTTGGAAAATAATTAACTCTGGTTGTAATCCATGATTGAGTGCGCCAGCTAGCCATATACAATCAAAGAAGTACAGTATTGGTAACCAAATACAATACAAGAGAGAAGGAAAATGAACATCCTATGGACCCCTAGAAGCAATCATTTAAAGCTCGGGAGACTGGAAGATAAGATGCGCGAAACCTCTTCACCTCCTCCTCGTAGGCTGCCTCCATGTCCGCCTTCTCTTTGGCGAGTCGATCGTACTTCCTCTTCCAAAACATGGAAGACTGAGGAAGTAGAGAAGTCCATGCATCATCAAGATCATCAATAACCTGGTGCTCAAGGAACTCTATCAAAGCATCCTTCTCCTTGATCTGCTGAAGCAACTCCTCTCGTTCACGGATCCAAGCACGTGAATGGTCTTCGTCTCTTAACTCCTCTACTCCTTGGTCAGGGAGGGTTGAAGGCCTGGCCACAACCAAAGATGTAGGTCTCGGATACTCGTAAGGCATGAGGTACTCGGAAGCTCTCTTCCTTACCCAAGAAGTATAAGGCTCCAAACCGATACAGTTCTTCGGACCTAGCTCCTTCCTTCCTTTCCTATGGATCTTGCGACAAGTGCGAACCATCCTACACTTCAAGCCTTGGGGATCTTTACCCTTCTGAAAGAACACACCCTCTAACAGAATGTTATTAGGTTTATCCTTTATGGGAAACCCAAGCTGACGACGTGCTAAAATAGGGTTGTAGTTAATCCCACCACATGTACCAAGAAGAGGCACATTGGAGAATTCACCACAAGAGTCGATAATTTGCACACCATCATATACACGGTTGTACCAAAAGATATCATCATTAGTGAGAGACATAAGTTTCATGGACCACCGTAGACATCCTTTGTTCTCCTTGAAGGCGACCGTCTGAGGCAAGTGCGAAATAAACCACTTGTACAACAGAGGCAAACAACACACAATGGTACCACCACCCTTTGCATTCCTCATATGCAAAGAAAAGTAAGTGTCACCCAACAGAGTCGGAACGGGATTAAGAGTAGAGAAAATCCTAATAGCATTCACATCCACAAACTTGTCGATGTTGAGAAATAACACTAACCCGTAGATGAGAAGTACAAATATGGCCTCAAAGGCTCCTCACTCATGGCCTTCCCATACATAATAGCTTGAGCAATGAGGAACTCAGAAGGGAGACCTTGAATTCCACCTTGGGTAGTCATATGAGCACCAACCAGAGATTCATCCATATGCAACATATCAGCTATCTCTTGAGAAGTAGGAACACTCTCTAAGCCACTGAAAGGCAATTGGTCTAGAATAGGTATACCCACAAGGTAGGCATACTCCTCAAGCGTGGGCAAAAGCTGAAAATCTGGAAATGTAAAGCAACGGTATAAGGGATCATAGAACTGCACCAATACACTCATCAATCCTTCGTTTACTTGAGTAGTCAGAACAGATAGAAGCTTCCCAAAACGATCCTTGAAACCCAAGGGATCTAATACATAGGATGTCAAATTCCTTAGCTCCTTCAAGTCGGGTTGTTTGAAACTGTACTTCTTTGTATTCCTTCTTTGTCTTTCCATGTCTGAAAATTTTCAAATAGACCTCTTAAGTTCCTTGAAAATTTTCTCATTATTGATGATATGGATGCGAATGGGTGCATGAATGCATGAATGCAACAATCACACTCAAGGATCAAGCAAAGCACACCAAACAAAGGTCATGGGATGGATCATGTCATCCTTAATATCAATAATCCATTTTAGTGGATTATGGTTTACACCTTATCGACACCCAAGTTCCATTGATATTAAGGATACAAGAATGGATCAACCATGAATCAAGGGTTTGTTGCAAGTCACGAGCATGGAGTCTCGGTTAAGAACCACCCAAAGGGAGTGTACTAGGGTTTAAACCTGCCAAACATGTTCTACAAGAAGTTCCCATAGTCATCATCCCATCTTTCGGATATTATCAGAGAAACGACTACTCATATTCCAAAAATATTCTCAAGAGAGACTCTTATGAGTGTAGTATCGCGTAACAATCGTATCAAATCTTACACTTGAACGACTTTCGTACTACGTCGTAAGAATAGGACAAGATGGGCTTGGTAAACTAAGGTCCTTGGCTTCTAAGGTCTATATTGGAAAGATTAATGTCTAACCACAACTACTTGTGTGACATTATTGATCCCAACATGACCTCCACCAAGTGAATGGGCTTGCAAGTCAACTTGCTAAGGAATAACTCCACACAAGTCAACAAGACTATGCCATTCTCCTATTCTAAGTGCACTCGAGTTCGGGTATAGAACTCATCTCACAAAGATCACCAAGCATACAAGGAATTAATATTCAAGCAATTCAATCATTACAAACAATACAGTCATCCTAAATTGCACAAAAATATGTCACAAAATAATATACACAACAATACAACAAGTATTAAAAGTAGGAAAAACCCACTAGGCGAATCATCCCCAGCAAAGTGGCCACTTTTCTGTAGCGGGGTATTCGTTACCATTAGAGATATTGACTAAATCTAAGGTAATCCATACAAGTCGAGTCGCCACCGCACTTCTATTTATCCAAAGGAATGGTTAGAAAGCGAACAAAAACCTAAAAGTTTTATTGAATCAAATGTTAGACGGTGTGGCTAGTGATCGAGAGGGGGGGGGGTGAATAGATCACCTCTTTAAAATTTAACGGATTTAAAGTTTTATCAGAGTTTTTAAAGTTGGCGGAAAAAATCAGTCCCGAATCGACTTCCATCTATTCTGAACCACTACTAGAAAACCGGACACACGAGTTTAATGCTGGATTTGAATAAGAATGACAGAAACTATCAACACCAGAATTTTAGCTAATTGAATGCACTTATCATTAAAGTCTATTTCCAATGAATAAAACCTAGCTAACAATTTTGTCAAACAGTTGGTGTGTATGTGATCAATGATAAACAGCAGTGGAGTTTAGTTAAAGAAGTTTTCTTGCCACTGCTGTCTTGCAAAAGGTACAATCACAACACACTAACTGAAATTGCGAAAACTGTTTGAAACGTAAAGAGGAGTAAGGTAAGAATACAATACGTAGAGATTTGGTAAGGAAGTTCCCCACGTCGTCCTCGCGTGTGGGTACGTCTCCCTCTCAATTTCAAATGAAATTGAGAACTTTGATTATCAATTATTGCCGAATTCGTTGATACAAGGTTATGATACAAAGACAGAATTCTAAATTCCAAGAACTTCTTCTTGTATGAAACCTCCACTTGATCTGAGCACAATCAAGAATTTCCTGCACGAAATTGCAAACAATTCACCGGTTCCACGACCTGCTTGCGAAATCCCCCGATCTCCAAACGCAACGCTGCGGCTGAATCTGTTCTGCAAACGTGACTAACAAACCCGCAAGAACACTCCAGTTCTTGAAGGACAAACCAATAGGTTTTTCCTCGAAACCCCCTTCAATCTTCAACTCAGCTAGATACTCGATCGTTCCACTGAAAACCTCAGCTAGATCCTTGATCGTACCGCTGAAAGTTATCTCTTTGATCCTTTAATCCGAAGAACAAGAATGATTATGTTTTGATGTTCTTGAAGAAAAGTGATTGAGAAGATGAAGAAGATGAAGTCTCTTTCAGGTTTCTATCTGCTCCCACACAACTGCTGCTACACTGCTTTGATCTTGTGTACAATTGTTTTTCCCTCTAAGAATTCGTGTCTTGCACTGCTGTCACAACATCTCTTATATATGCTGAAAAACAGAAACTGTTAGAGCACAAAACAGACTTATGCATTGATACATGAGAGTATGCATCGATGCATACTGTAAGATAGGTGAGTTTTTGGTGAATTGAATTAAGCATGGATCCATGCATAATTCGTATGTATTGATGCATATGACATTTCCACTAACATGTATCGATGCCTAATACGTATGCATTGATACATAGGCTGTTTCAACTGATCATGCATCGATGCAAGGATCGTATGGATCGATCCATAGAGCATTTTGCCTTTCATGTGTCGATACATGACTCGTATGGATCGATGCATACTGAACAAAAAAAGTTTTGTGATTTACCACATGCTGTATGGATCGATGCATAGGCTTATGTGTTGATGCATACTGACACAAAATGGATTTTATGTGTTATTTTAAGAGATGTATCAATGTAGGTCTTTATGTACAGTTATGCAACAATAGAATGGGATAAAAACATAATAAAAACACAAATGTATCATGTAATGTAATGCACAGCCGACATTTGGATGATGATCACACAATTTGCTATCATTCAAAATTAATTCAAAGTAAAGAATTTTCTCACAAACTCCCCCTTTTTGATGATGGCAAATTCTTGGCAAGATGTGTGATACTCCCCCTGAGTTTGTGCATATCTGCATTTTCTCCCCCTTTGTCAACATCAAAAAGAGGAAGAAACAGGTTTATCAAGGTAGCATGTTGTAGCAGGGCATGGCAAAAAAATTGATAAAAAGCTATCATTCACAAAGTGAAGAATCATTCACAAAGAATGACGAATAAGGGCAATAACAATAGAGATAAACAGAAAGTGAAAAGCATTTAAGGTATCGAACGAGTTTAAGAATTACATAAGCTAAACCATATATTGTGCAACAAAATAAAAATTTGAGCAATATGAGATGAAATGCAGTGAGATGAAATGATGGTGGGTTAATTGGGATTGTGGCCACCATAGGACTCCTCATCATCTCTGGCAGGATCTCTGTAGCTTGGCGGAGGCGGAGGAGGAGGCATTGTGTCTGGATTTTGGCCCATGAAGGAGTATTGCCTAAATCGGTCCTGAACTTCAATGCTTCTAAATCTGTCCATAATACCAGGATTTTCGCGGCATTCGTCCATAAAGCCAGACATTTCATTGTAGAAAACTTGGTGCCACTTAACCAAGTCTTGGTGCCAAGAGTGTTGATTTTGATACATCAGTGTATGCTCATCATGCCAGTCACGATGCTCCTGATGCCACTCATTTTATTGTACATGCCAATACCGTGCCTCTTCATGACGCTCTTTGTTGGCAAGTTCCATTTGTTGAAGCATATGAGTGATATCCGCAGAAGGTGTTGAGGTTGAAGTGCCACCGGAGAACGGAGGAGCCGTAGGTTCAGGCACATAGTTGGTTGGAGACCACCTTCGTGGTACCCAATCACCCCAACCGGCATTGGCCTCAGCTGGAGGCACATCTGTTTCAGGCGCATCCTGCATTTCTTCATCAGGCTGATCTTCAGCAACATGGATTCGTTCCGTGGGCACGTCAAAGTTGTAGATTCTGGTTTTGGATTTTCTTTCAAAGAAGTAGAAACATTTACGGTCCTTGTCCCACCGATATCCCATATGCGATAGAGTGGAAGAGTCAAACTCTTTAGCAGCAGATGGAGATAGGAGAGGAACAATAGGTATTGCAACTTTCCAAAACTTAAGAATTTTCATTATTTGAGAAGCATAACCTAGAGCCACATTCTTGGAGCTGTCTCGCACGAAAAATAGACGTTTTACAAAGTAGTTTGCCCAATTTAAGAGAACCTTATTTTGCAGAATGTAGAGAAGATGTATGCTTGGCCTATCCAACCGAGAATGTCCACTGTTTGTTGGACGCAGAATGTGTGTGATAATCCAGTGAAGAATACGCGGAGTTTGCTTAATCATACCAGACGTGACGTGTTCATCCTCACTCAGCGGTCTGTCTATCTTTAGGATAGATGGAGTAAAGTCCTTCATGTCAAATTCAGTATCAAAATGCAGGTCATGCCAGGACTTGAAATTCAGCGACGGAGGCGGAATTTGAAACACCGTTTCCCAATCAGAGGCTTCAAAGGTATATGTTCTGACACCGATAGAACACCGGAACATATAGCCTCTACCAGTTTGTAAGCCAGCATAAAAGGCTCGGATGAAATCCTCATGGTAATCATCCTTTGTAGACAGAAATGACCCAAGTCTTTGTGCATGTAGGAGTTCAACCACCTCATTTATATGCAGGTGAATAGCATATGTTTTATCAAAGACATGGGGTTTCATAACTAACCTTGTCTTGAAGGATTCCTCAAATTCAGCAGCAATAGCAGGATGAAGTAAGTCTAAGGCATTTGGAGGAACATCTGGTGGTTGCTGAGAAGTACCGGCTGTTTCCTTTCCTTTTCCTTTTCCTTTTGCTCTGGCTGGAATAGTGCGTGGAGGCATGGTGATGTGAGATTTAGGGTTTTAGAGAGAGTGAAGATGAGGAAGATTAGGGTTAGCCACTGGTTTTGGGGTTTTTTTTTTAGGACAGATGATATGAAGTCTTGAGATAGGAAGTGATAGGGTTGGCTGATGTGTCGATGCATGAGAGAGAAAAAATGTATTTAATTCAAATAGCATCAGTATGTGTCGATGCAAATGGCCATGGATCGATGCCTATTATTCATTTTTGTTTATAACAGGTCTGTGTATCGATACATGCGATGGATGCATCGATGCATCCTGAACCAGTTGTTTTAAAAGAAGTTGAAATCCAGAGTATATGGATCGATGCATACATGTTTTGTGTCGATGCATACTGATGCCAAACCAGATTTTAATGAATTTTGATGCAGTATGGATATGCATTATGCACTATGTCATGATGGTTATGCCCAAGAAAGATTCATAAGTCAGATTTTTAATGTGCAAACAATATAGGCAAACAATATATGCAACCAAATTTATATCAACGAGAGTAAGAACATTTGTTCTAACATACACAACCACTTAGAAGTAAGAGAATTGTAGAAAGGAGTGATATTACCTCTGTTGGCGTAATCTTGTGATGGATAATTGGCATCTAAAATGAATCTTATCAACCAAGGTGAGGCATAATATAATTAAGAGCCAACATGCTTAAGACATCAAATAAGAAAGATCTAAGATCCCTAATTCACGACGAATGTTGAAGAAAGGTTCCGTTGCCAAAGGTTTAGTGAATATATCAGCAAGCTGATTTTTGGAGTCAATGTGCTCAAATACAACGTCTTCTTTTTCAACATGGTCGCGAAGAAAGTGATGTCTAATCTCTATGTGTTTAGTGTATGAGTGTAAAACAGGGTTTTTAGTAAGGTTTATGGCACTAGTGTTGTCACATTTTATAAGAATACGTTTGAGTTGAATGTTAAAATCTTGTAGTTGCTGCTTCAGCCATAAAATCTGAGCGCAACAACTACCGGCTGCAACGTATTCTGCCTCTGCAATTGACAAAGCCACAGAAACCTGCTTTTTGCTATGCCAACTTACCAAGGAATTTGAAAACAGGTGACATGTACCACTTGTGCTTTTCCTATCTGATTTGCAGCCAACAAAATCAGAATCGGAGTACCCTACTAAACTACAATCACTTCCTTTGGAATACCAAAGTCCATATTTAGGTGTTCCGTGAAGATATCTAAATATGCGTTTAACAGCTTTTAGGTGTGATTCCTTAGGATTTGATTGATAGCGTGCACACATACAAACACTAAACATGATGTCAGGTCTAGAAGCAGAAAGATACAAGAGAGATCCGATCATACCTCTGAACTTTTTGACATCTACACACTTACCATGCTCATCCTTATCTAGATTTCCGTTGGTAGGCATTGGAGTGTCAATTGATTTTGAGTCATTCATTCCAAAGCGCTTGAGTAGTTCTCTGCAGTATTTTGTTTGACATACTGTTGTACCCTCATCAAGTTGCTTAATTTGCAGTCCTAGGAAGTAATTCAGCTCCCCCATTAGACTCATCTCAAATTCACCCTGCATAACCTTAGAAAATTCTTCGACCAAGTGTATGTTAGTTGAACCAAAAATTATATCGTCTACATAAACTTGAACTAAAAGAATGTGCTTTTCTTTGTGTTTAATAAAGAGAGTATTATCCACTTTACCTCTTGAATATCCATGATCAATTAGAAATTTGCTAAGCCTTTCATACCAAACCCGAGGGGCTTGTTTAAGACCATACAAGGCTCGTTTTAATTTGTAAATATGATCTGGATTTTCAGCATTTTCAAAACCAGGAGGTTGTGAAACATATACCTCTTCATTTATGACACCATTAAGAAAAGCACTCTTTACGTCCATTTGGTAAAGCTTAAAATCATTAGAACACACATAGGCAAGCAAAAGACGTATAGCTTCAAGGCGAGCAACTGGAGCATAAGTTTCCTCATAGTCTATGCCCTCCTCTTGGTTATACCCTTGTGCTACTAAACGTGCCTTGTTCCTAGTAATCACTCCGTTTTCATCAAGCTTATTTCTAAAGACCCACTTAGTGCCTATGATATGATGATCTCGCGGACGAGGGACAAGTTCCCAAACGTCATTTCTTTTAAATTGATTAAGCTCTTCTTGCATGGCCATTAGCCAAAATTCATCAATCAAGGCCTCTTTGGCATTTTTAGGTTCTACTTGTGAAAGAAACGCGAAGTAAGAACAAAAATTACTTATCTTAGAACGGGTCATTACTCCCTTTGAAATGTCTCCCAAGATGTTGTCAATGGGATGGTCTTTTGAGGATTTCCAAGCTGTTGGAAGATCATTCACTTCAGCTGTCTTTTCTTCCTCATTTTCTTCATGACTAGTATCTTCCTCCTTCTCATGGGCAGCTGTTTTGGACTGATCAGTTTCCTCAACAGCTTCCTTGAGTATGTCTTCTGTAGATACCCCTGCGTCATCAAAAGAAATACCTTTTCCGACATTTTTCGGATAAGACTCATCAAAAGAAACATGAATAGATTCTTCAACAGTAAGTAAACGCTTATTATACACTCTATATGCTTTACTTGACAGTGAGTAACCAAGAAAGATACCTTCATCCGCTTTTGCATCAAACTTCCCAATATTTTCCTTACCGTTATTCAAAACAAAACACTTACAACCGAATACGTGAAGATGTGACAGGTTTGGTTTTCTTCCTTTCAAAAGTTCATAAGGAGTTTTATTTAAAATAGGGCGAATTAAGATTCTGTTTAAAACATAACAGGCTGTGCTGACAGCATCAGCCCAAAAGTATTTTGGTAATCCACCCTCATTAAGCATTGTTCTTTCCAACTCCTCTAAAACACGATTTTTACGCTCCACAACGCCATTTTGTTGTGGAGTTCGAGGAGCTGAAAAATTATGCTCAATACCATACTTGTCACAGTACTTCTCAAAGTGATAATTTTGAAACTCACCACCATGATCGCTACGAATTGTAACTATTTTGGAATTCATTTTGTTTTGGGACAGATTTGCAAAATTCTTAAAAGCAGAAAAAGTTTCATCTTTGCTATGAAGGAATATAGTCCAAGTAAATCTAGAATAGTCGTCAACGATTACAAAACCATAGTAATTTCCACCTAGACTCTTTGTCCTAGAAGGTCCAAAGAGATCCATATGGAGAAGCTCAAGGGGTCGGGAGGTTGAAATTACATTTTTAGATTTAAAAGAGACCCTCGTTTGCTTTCCCATTTGGCACGCGTCACATAGGTGGTCTTTTGAAAATTTTATTTTTGGTAGACCGACTACTAGATCCTTAGATACAACCTTATTAAGCAAATAGAAATTAACATGCGCTAAACGTCTATGCCAAAGCCAAGAATCATCATTCAAGGTGACTAGACATTTAGTACTTGTTAAAGGTACATCAAAAAGGTCAAGCATATAGATATTGTTTACTCTTACACCCTTAAACACAACGTCCTGTTCAGCATGTTCAATTATGCAGCAAGTTTTTGTAAAAGAAACTTTATAGCCCATGTCACATAATTGACTTATGCTTAACAAATTGTGTTTAAGTCCCTCTACTAGATGGACATTAGAAATAGTAGTGGTGGAGGGATTACCTACACTACCTTTGTCGAGTATAGCTCCTTTGTTATTGTCTCCATAAGTAACGTATCCCTTCTTCTTTGCCTTGAAGTCTATAAAAAGCGATATGTCACCGGTCATGTGCCTTGAACAGCCGCTGTCAAGAAACCACCTTCTATCTGCGGAAGCAAGGCACTCATCCTACAATATCAAAAGAGAGAAGTTGGTACCCAATTTTCATTGGGTCCAAGTGGGTAAGTGCTAACATGGTTGCCTTTTGGCTTCCATTGATAAATACCTTTAGGAACAAGAAATCTCCTAAACTTGCATTTCTCAATGGTATGGCCAGCACGACAACAATAATGACATACACCATGATGATGTGGTTGTTTATTCTTGTTCATTAAATCCTTTGGAATGAAAGAGTATTTTGCATATGGTGGATTTAACGACTTCTTAAACAACCTAGAGTCAACGGCATAAGTGACCTTAGGTTGCAACGCTTTTTCTAATTTGACCTTAAGAGTGTTTACCTCTTTTTTCCAAATATGACAAGCGTCACAATACCTAACTCTACCACATCCATCAATGTCAATATCTTTTGAATTTTCTGCAATACTATCTTTCAACGCTTCTAAATCATTTTGAGCTTTGTATACTTTACCTTCCAAAAATGAAAAAATATGTTTGTCGAAAGATAGTCTTTTAAAAGTATCTACAGCTTCATTATGTAGTTTTTCAAAAGCTATTTTTAGTTCGGAAAAAGACATAGAAGAGAAATTATTGTAATAGGCTTGTTTTACCTTTTTGTCATTGTTTTTCTTCCTGTGGTAGGACAAATTTTTTGTGTGAGCCATAAGGCACAGATTTGCGGCTTCATCACCATCACTTGAGCTTTGTGTGCTTGATGAATCACTATCACTTTCTCATGCAATGTACGCTCTTCTTTGTTTGCTGTACCCTTTTGGTGAAGCTTTTCTTTGATCCTTATACTTCATAGGGCAGTCTGTTTTATAATGTCTAGATTAACCACAATTAAAACAAGATCCTCTTCCTCTACTCTTCTTGTTCTCTTCTTGTTTCGAATCTGTAGATTGTCTTCGAAACTTCATGAGATTTTTGTCGGAATGCTTGACTCCATTCTTTCGAATGAATCTATTATATCTCCTTACAAACAGTCCCATTTCCTCATCATCCGAATCTTTGTCACTACTAGAATCATTTTCACTTTGCTCTTTTCGTGAGGACTTAGAGCTAGAGGCCACAAGAGCTATTGGCTTCTTCTCTCCCTCTTTGTCTCTTTTCTTCTCCTTTTCCTTCTTACTTTTGTTCTCATATTTTTCAAGACTTTCCAATGCTTGCTGATGTTCTTCCAGCTTTCCAAACAAGGTTGTAATCGTAAGTCTCGTTAGATCGTTGGCTTCCTTAATTGCTGTTACTTTAGGTTTCCATTCCCTGCTAAGACACCTGAGAATTTTATTAGTAGCAATTTCATTGGAAATAGGTTTTCCAAGCGCATTCAATCGGTTAGTTAGATGAGTGAATCTCTTTTGCATGTCAGAGATAGATTCTCCTTGTTTCATGCGAAAGAGCTCAAACTCTTGATTGAGTGTGTTAATCCGGGACTGTTTTACTTCAGTAGTACCCTCATGGGCAACTTCTAAAGCATCCCACATCTCTTTAGCTGTCGTGCAATGGGATACTCGATAATACTCATCAACACCAGGTGCTGAAATTAGCATGTTTCGAGCTCTCCAATCACACGACCACTTTTTCTCATCTTTCTCATTCCAATCATCTTCTGGTTTAGGTACTATGGCGCCAGCCGCATTTGTCATAGTAATTTGAAACGGACCATTTTCAATGGCAGCCCATACTAGCCTATCCACAGAATTTATATGAACTCGCATGCAGTCTTTCCAGTAGCCGTAATTTTCACCGTTGAAAATAGGCGCTCTATTATACGCCCCCTTTGGTTTAGAATCCATACTGTTACAGGCAGCCACAGAGCACCAGTGAACCGGCGCTCTGATACCACTTGTTAGACGGTGTGGCTAGTGATCGAGAGGGGGGGGGGTGAATAGATCACCTCTTTAAAATTTAACGGATTTAAAGTTTTATCAGAGTTTTTAAAGTTGGCGGAAAAAATCAGTCCCGAATCGACTTCCGTCTATTCTGAACCGCTACTAGAAAACCGGACACACGAGTTTAATGCTGGATTTGAATAACAATGACATAAACTATCAACACCAGAATTTTAGCTAATTGAATGCACTTATCATTAAAGTTTATTTCCAATGAATAAAACCTAGCTAACAATTTTGTCAAACAGTTGGTGTGTATGTGATCAATGATAAACAGCAATGGAGTTTAGTTAAAGAAGTTTTCTTGCCACTGCTGTCTTGCAAAAGGTACAATCACAACACACTAACTGAAATTGCGAAAACTGTTTGAAACGTAAAGAGGAGTAAGGTAAGAATACAATACGCAGAGATTTGGTAAGGAAGTTCCCCACGTCGTCCTCGCGTGTGGGTACGTCTCCCTCTAAATTTCAAATGAAATTGAGAACTTTGATTATCAATTATTGCCGAACTCGTTGATACAAGGTTATGATACAAAGACAGAATTCTAAATTCCAAGAACTTCTTCTTGTATGAAACCTCCACTTGATCTGAGCACAATCAAGAATTTCCTGCACGAAATTGCAAACAATTCACCGGTTCCATGACCTGCTTGCGAAATCCCCCGATCTCCAAACGCAACGCTGCGGCTGAATCTGTTCTGCAAACGTGACTAACAAACCCGCAAGAACACTCCAGTTCTTGAAGGACAAACCAGTAGGTTTTTCCTCGAAACCCCCTTCAATCTTCAACTCAGCTAGATCCTCGATCGTTCCACTGAAAACCTCAGCTAGATCCTTGATCGTACCGCTGAACGTTATCTCTTTGATCCTTTAACCCGAAGAACAAGAATGATTATGTTTTGATGTTCTTGAAGAAAAGTGATTGAGAAGATGAAGAAGATGAAGTCTCTTTCAGGTTTCTATCTGCTCCCAAACAACTGCTGCTACACTGCTTTGATCTTGTGTACAATTGTTTTTCCCTCTAAGAATTCGTGTCCTTCACTGCTGTCACAATATCTCTTATATATGCTGAAAAACAGAAACTGTTAGAGCACAAAATAGACTTATGCATTGATACATGAGAGTATGCATCGATGGATACTGTAAGATAAGTGAGTTTTTGGTGAATTGAATTAAGCATGGATCCATGCATAATTCGTATGTATTGATGCATATGACATTTCCACTAACATGTATCGATGCCTAATACGTATGCATTGATACATAGGCTGTTTCAACTGATCATGCATCGATGCAAGGATCGTATGGATCGATCCATAGAGCATTTTGCCTTTCATGTGTCGATACATGACTCGTATGGATTTACCACATGCTGTATGGATCGATGCATAGGCTTATGTGTTGATGCATACTTACACAAAATGGATTTTATGTGTTATTTTAAGAGATGTATCAATGTAGGTCTTTATGTACAGTTATGCAACAATAGAATGGGATAAAAACATAATAAAAACACAAATGTATCATGTAATGTAATGCACAGCCGACATTTGGATGATGATCACACAATTTGCTATCATTCAAAATTAATTAAAAGTAAAGAATTTTCTCACATCAAAAACTAGTAAAAATGTCAGAGATCGGGGTAAGGGGGGCTGGTTATGCAATGGGAAGGTTTTAAGCACCCAAAACATCCTAGGTACTCCTAGGGAGCCCTTTTCACATTTGTTGTAAGGTTGGTATTTTATGAAAATTTGTTTGTGCAAACATGATTGAAGAGATGAGAAGAGAATATACAAGTTATTTACATTTTGTGTTTAGATGGATAAACCCATTGCCTACGTACCATCTTAAAATGATTAGGATCAAAACCTCATAGTTCGGGGTAAAAATCTCAAAAATGAGTTGGTGAATTGATTGGTCCAAAAGCCTTAAGGTCTTTTGTTATCCAAGGGAGAAAACTCAACCTAAAACCACAAATCCATCATGTGAGGATAGCTTCAACATGCTAGTGAGGGGTGAACCCTATAATAAGCATGGAAGACTCATTGTCCATCACTAAGGACATAGGTGAGTATTATATCTACCTCAAAGATAACTCAAACCAAATAGCTAAAGGTTATGAAAAGTTTTGATTAAGAAAGTGGCCATTGAAACCATAAAAAGTATTTGAATGAGTTATATTTACCAATGAAAAGTATGTACAAAATATAGTCAAAGTTTATTTAAGAGTTCAATTCAAAATAAGTATTATGAAAAGAAAGTTTGAAAATCAAAAGCATAAGGCTTAGGTTTTTAATGTTTGAAAAGAAATGTTAAATGTTTGCACAAAAAGTTTTGGCTTGGGTTAGAGTGGAGAGAAGAAGAAGAATGGCTAAGGTCCTAATCATACAAGAGATAAGAGATAAGAAGTAAGACCACAAATGGAGTTCCTCTCTTGAGATCATATTGATGATCCAAGTAGCTTCCATCCTTTGGAATATGCAAGCAAAATAATAGTGAGCTCAAGCAACCAGCAAAATCAAACAAGTCTTGGAATGTTCCTCAAAAGCTCTTAGGTTTCTCTCTCTTAGGAGCTCATGGCAATGGCTCCTCACATAGGCTCAATGTTGGAATCCCTAGCACAAGAACACACACATTAAAAAGTTCTTTCAAACAAATCAAGAATGAACAAGAAGGAGTTTAGAAATTGATCCTTTCAAAGTCCTCTTCAACATGTATGGCACTCTAAAGGCCCAATGCCTAGTTTCTCTTTGACTTTATAGCACTCTAAAGGCCCAATGCCTAGTTGTTCTTTGACTCCAAATTTGCATAGGGAAAGTCCTAAAGTCTAAGTCCATTTGTTCATTTCTTTGCATTTGGTTCAGAACAATCAAAACAAAAGCACAAGCACAATAATATACACACAATTATGTGCTCAAGTGAGCAAAAGGCAAATTGCATTAACATAAATGTGTGCTCAAGTGAGCAAAAGAAAAATCAAATAAATAATATGTACAAGAATAGTAAATTGCATAAAAGTAAAGTGCAAGAAGTAAATGTTAGTGGTTAATGGTCATTGTTAGTAGTTAGTGTGCCATAAGGCAAATTTAGCGCTATGTTAAGAAATCGTAATTAGACTTATGTAGAAGTCACAACTATCTGAGGCCGGTCAATAATAGTGTAGGCAACAACACAAGTTAGAGGTCTTGATTAGAGAATCAAACTCCAACAACTTGCCATGCCAAAAAGAAGATGAGAAATGATCTTGTATTGATTTAGGTCCTTTGCATAATTTAGGAAGCAATCTATCCTTAATGCAAAGCCATTCACTTGATCCATGATCAAGATGAATTAGATTTGAATCAAGGAAGATTAAACCTCCCTAATCAATGCTAACCACCAATCTTTAACTCATTGATCAAAAAAGAAAAAGAAGAAGGAGAAGAAGAAGAAAGAAATGAAGAAAATAAAGTGCATTAAATGAAATGGTATGTACTAATCAACAAGTATTGACCAAAGATAGAGAAGATCAAGGTCAAACAATAGAAAACAGAAACAAGATGAAGATTAGAGGTCAAGAAACAAGTCAAATATTTTTGGCATTTTTAATATTTAAAATAAAACATGAATTAAAATAATAAAGAAAGGTCAAACTTCAAATTAACTTCAAATCAACTTTGAAAAGTCCAAGTGAATTATCCCAAGTTCAACAAGGTTAAATAAAGTTTGACAAAAAATTTCAGCATTTTTAGAAGTCAGAAACTATTTTAAATCAATTAAAAATACATAAAAATAACCTAATTGAATTAAAATCTCAAATAAATCTCAAATCAATTAATAAATTGATGAGAATATTTTTCATAGATCTATCATCATACAAAGAGGTTGAGAAAATATTTTTGTATTTTTTGAATATCAAAAACTATTTAAAATGAATTTAAAATAACCAGAAAAGAGAAAAGTACTAAAAAAATAGCAAATGATGAAATAAAAAATATTAAAATTCATTTTTAGAAATTAGAAAATAAAAGATAAATAATGGAATTGGTCCCATAAATTTTGGACCAGTTATGAAAGAGATATGAATTTTAGAAATAAATTGGAATTAATAAAATAAAATGGATTAATTCAAAAGTAACAAAAACCCACACGCGTTGGATTGAACTTCATTAAATGACGTGGAGGATCCAATGGCAATGGCATGCGCGCGCACCATGAACCTCAGTCAATGAGAAACACCGATATCAAAAGAAAGTCATAACACCCAATGGATCTGATTTGATCTGGAAGCATGATCCAACGGCCACGACTTAATCTGGCAAATGGACGGTGGCCAGCGCCACCGTCTTCTCCAGTTAGCTCCGGTGAGAGCTCAAAATTGCAGAAGAAAAAATGTGCATGAAAAGCCACGATCCAGGTACCATTCGAAAGGTGGAGTGATGTACATCACTTCTATGCCACTCAATTTCACTCTAGATCCCTATTAAGAGAGAAATCAGAGATGGAACTTTGGTGGTGTTCAACTGAACAATAATGTTGCCTCTATGCAGAGGACTTCAGATCACACACAATCAAGGAAAATGGAACAATATATGAGTTGTTTCAAAGCAAAATACAGTTGAGTAAAACCTTTGAATTGTGAAGAATTGAGTCACGATCTTTGATTCCTTTTACAAACAGAAAGCTCTATGGATCAAATGAAGAAGGTTTAGGAACTATGGATCTTAAAAAATCCATCGATGCAATTGAATTTCAGATTTGAAATTTTTGAAAGAAAGAGAAAAGTTCCTTTGGTAAGGGTTGGGTTTTCAGTTCAGTAGAGGTTCAGGCGCCTTCAGGTTAGGAAATGAGAGCTCACATGCCATGTATTATAGCCAAAGCCATCTAATATGCATGAACAAAGTGTGCATGGGAGAAGAGAGCCTCCATGCATGGGCCTGTACAGGCGCATAGAGGGCCCAATTCTGATTGGAATTGCAGGCTTATATCATAAATGAATGAAATGGACGTGCAAATTAGATTGTGTGAGCTCATGCATGGCAATTGAATCATGTTTCCAAAAAAGCACTAAAAAGTTCCCCTCTTCGAAAATGATATGTCCAAAATTAAAACATAGGCTTATGGGTAATGGTTGGAAAGCTTTTTGCATAAGGAAAAAATGCTATGTTGATCAAAACTCCAATTGGGCCTTGGAAATTAATGAAATTTGAGTTTGAAGTATAAGGTGCAAAACATGCATATGTGAAATTTCCAAAATTGGCCAATGTTCAAGCCCTTCTGTCTCAATGATGAAAGATCCAAATGATAAAATCTTCAACATGAACGTTGTATATATTTTCAAAGCAATAAATTTGGACTTAAATTTTGCATCACTTGGATTTTTAATGAAGAAGTTATGGGAACTTGAAGTTGGACTTTTTCAGATTTCAATGCATTTGGTCCAAAGTGACCTATAATATTTTGCGTTATCACATGTTTTATTTTGAGATTTTGCAATGTTTCTCAACATAACATTTGAATTAGACACATTAAGCTTTCCAATGCATTAAGTCTCACCCAAAAATCATGAAAAATGAATGAGTTATGTTCTTGGGAAGTTGACCCAAAATTAGGGTTTCGGTCAAAATGACCAATAATGTCTTGGAATGGATGATGACCTTCGAAGCTTCAAATCAAATTTTGATGAACATGAAAGTTGTTCATATGGTCCTTAAGAACATTGTTTATCTTGGGGTCATATCCATTTGACCAACACATAAAAAGTTAAGTCTCAATACATTTCAAAATAGTCAGATGAATTGACTGATCAACTTCTCAAGTGCACACCTCATATCTTGATGAATTGATGATTGAGGACACTCAAATAACTTCAAATATGCATGAAATGGTTAATTAAAGAACTTCCCTTGATTTTATTTGACCATGGGTTGAGGTTGCTTCAAGAGCAAGGCACAATTGTTGAACAGATGAATTAGGGTTTCCTTGGGAGACAAACCTCAAACCCCTTGATTTGTTTGATCATGGATGATGAATTGAGATACTTGGGAGGCACATTTGATGGATGAGAGCTTTGGGAACCATTGTCATGCTTGCTTTCATCTTCTCTTGGCTAACTCAATGCGCATGGGATTTCCTAGAAGCTTTTGACCTTGTGACTGCTCAAGCTACAAGTAAGAGATGTTAGTGACATATTTTTATGCTTTTGGTTAGTAAATAAAAAATCAGAAAAGCAATGATATACAATTCAAGCATGCTTGGTTAATCTCAAACCACTCACAAGAGATCCCAACCCAAAGGCAAAGGGAACCAAGATGCTTATGATCCTTGAGGCTATGCAAATGCAATGTTATGATGCCATGAGGGATCTTAGGGTCAAAATTAGGTTCTTACAATAAGGCCAAAGTTTCTAATCATTAAACATGTCTAAGTTTGAAATCACAAGCAAAATAAGTTTTTGAAAAAGGGGGGGAGAGATTTTGAAATTTAAGAAGTGGGAGAAGATGAAGAGGCTATCCTAAGCATAAAGTTAAAATTTAAGAGTTGAAAAGATATAACCAATGGGATGCAATCCAACAGACAAGAATGTCATATAGAAAACCTATTTTCCCCTTTGGACTTTGAATCAATCAATACTCAACAAGCAATTAGAAATATCACAACATCAAGAAGATCAAGGAATCAAATAAAGATAGCCACATCCAAGAAAGAAAATCCCATAGCTAGTAGTCTTCTTTGTCATCTCATGTACCAGATGAAATATTCCTTGACCAACTCAGAACAAAGCATCAGACACAAGATCAAAATAACAATTAGCACCAAGATAAAGTAGCAGATGAATTCAAATAAATCCCAATACTTGCATTAGATGAAGGCTCAGTTCACAATAACTTGGTCTCAAAATTTTGGCATTGGCTAAGTCCTTGTTGCACAAGGAATGTTGCCAAGTTCTAAGTCCAAAAGTTCAGATCAAGCTCAACAGCCCACCAAACATTTTTTAGGGTCTTTGTTGTTTATTAAGTATTTTAAGGTCCTAAGATCACAAGCACACTCAAAATGCACAAACAATATATACAATCACAAGATATGGCTCAAATGAGCAAAGTGAAAATGGCATAAACATAAACAAGTTTAATGAAATGTAAATGGCAATAAATGATAAATGACTACAAATTAAATTTCATAAAGTAAATGACTTGGAAGTAAAGCAATACTAAAAATATTTAGTCAAATGTTATTCAAGTGTTAATGGTGTTTTTCTTTTTAATTGATTAAGTTATTCTTTGGAGAACAGTCAACCATCCATTCATAAGCATGAATCCTTGAACCAAAACATCTTCCATAGGAAGGAAAAAACGCCAAGTTTCCACACAATACCATGAAGGATGGGAGACTTACAATCTCACTTACTAGAATGCTATGCCTTTAGGGTCAAATTTATCTCTATGTTAAGCAATTGTAACTGGACTTATGTAGAAGTCACAACTATCTGAGGTCAGGCAATAAAAATTTAGGTGTTGAGACATGTTAGAGATTTGGTATAATCAATCAAACTCCTAAAACATTCCACACACTAAAAGAAAATATCAAGAGGGGTGGATCGATCTCATCCATACTTGTATTGGTTCATCTGACACAAGGTCATTGATGAACCAATTAGCCTTAGGACATTCGAGATTTCATTGGTCAATGAAAGGAATGGGAAAGAATAGGGATGAAGATGAAGGGGGAAGGGAAGAGAGAAACACAAATTGGTCATGGGAGGAATTTTATCCAATTAAAATGATTCATTCATTTTGGGAGATGAAATGTACATTTCATCAATCCCCTAAATCCAATGATTTTAATCTAACAAAAGTCAAATCAACCTTGACTAAGGCCCAAACAAACAGTCAAACATCACAAGACCATAAAAATGGCTCAACATAAATTTTACACAATTAATCAATTAAAAAACATATTAAAAATGCATAAAAATTCAATTTAATTTGGTGAAAAATCTAAAATCTCTTCAAAACACCAAATAAATGGCCAAGAGATCTATCATAGGTCAAACAATGTCAATCGAACAAGGTCAACGGACCTTAGATAAAAAATTTCATCATTTTTTGAAAAATCAGAAGTATTTTTAAACAATTAAAAATATGCACAAAAACATTTAATTCATGAAAAATATCAAATAAAATCCAAAAAATAATTTTAATTCAAAAAATGGTAGAGAAAAATATTTAAAGATTTTTTGTGAAAGTTCCATATTTTTTGGATTAAAAATAAATTTATTATGAATTAAACAAAATAAAGCAATTAAACATAAATTCAGAAATTAAAAAAAAACAAAAAAAAAAACAAGGGCTATCATATCTCCCTCATTAATTGAGGTGGTAGATCTGATGGCCACACGCGCGCGTTCCGCCATGCTCCTTGGTCAATGCAATGTACGCGTGGTAATCGGAATGAGCACTCAAGTTTAAAACATTTGAACCAAATCAGATGGCTTGGGCTTTGCCAATGCACCACCGGAGCCCTAGCTCCGATCATCTTCTTCGGTGACCTCCATCGGACTAGTCCAATCTCAACTTAATGTCCGTTTTAGAGTTGGGTGAGCCTAAGGAGCAATTATAAGAGCTTCTTGAGAAGAAGTTTGTCCGACCGAGTGTTTCTCCAATGGAAGCGCGAATGTTGTAGTTATGTAGAAGGATGGTAGCATGAGGTTTGTCAAAATCGGGATATTACTCAGAGCGAGGAACTGGGACTGGACTAAAGAACGCTCCCTCAATCAAAGACAAGAGAGAAAGGTGAAATCAAAAGAGTCGCCACCGAATATTATTTTGGATTCCTCTGTGGTAAAGGAGAGGGAAAATAGTCGATAAAACCCTCGAAGGAAGAAGGTTCGCACGGGAAGTGCGAAAGCACGGATAAAGAATCAGTTTTGAAACCAAGACTTGGGTTTAGAAGTCGGTTACGCAAGGGAAATGTATTAGCACCTCTCACGCCCATGGTACTCCATGGGAATCATTTTGGTTGTCGGCATATGTGGGTGTTGATCTTATTATTTATATTTATTCTTATTTACAAATATGAGTGTTAAAGAAAGGGTTTCAGGTATTTTATTATTGTGCTCGCCAAGGATTGTGGCCCTTGTGCCTACGTATCACTCATCGGGTGATGAGGAATCAGAGCTCCATAGTTTAGAGTAGAAAATGTTTGTGTGTTGGTTGATTTTACCGCTGAGAAAAGGGTTTTCGGTGTGAATCCCTAAGGCACGAAAATGAAGTTTGATGGGATGTATTGATTTTACCTTGAATAAGGGTTTATGAAAAAACTGTTTCTAATTAGATTTCACCAAAGTCAATGGGCAGAGGTGAAAATTATAGACAAACAAGCTAAGCATCTTGTCTCTAAAATAATTAGAGTAAAGATAGAAAGCTTCATCTTACTCATTCTCCACCACTTAAGGCTCTTGACGTACAATGTTAACCGTAGTTTTATTGAATTTTGAGTTTGATTAAGAAAATTCCACTTGACATTGGATCAAGGGTTTTTTTTATATTATAAAATTGGGTAATGTAACGGGTATACAAAGTAACCAACAGAAAAGTAAAGGGTCTCATTGTAAGGTAGCCCAAGAGAAAGCCTTATGTGTGCAAATGTGACCTAAGTTAAACAAAGGATAATGGTCTTACAAACATGTCCCCTTAGGGTGGTGCCATGACGCTAGTCTTACAACCGGTATGCAAGTTACAGATGAAATCCAAAGTTAATAAAGTATCACAAAGTATGGAAAGGTCCTCCAAGAAATGGTCCTAAGATGAGATCCTCTAAGTCCAAGTTCATTACGAGTGAAATGAATATTTTTGTTCTTATCATTTTATCATGTTTTTGTTGTTTTTAATGCATGATAACAATAAAGATAAATGAAAATAATAAACATGCATGATGAGTTTATACAACGATGATGATGAGTACTTGAATATAAATTACAAAGTAACAACATAAAAGTAAATAACAAAGTAACAATGACGATAGCACAATAACAATGGTTAGTGGTAACCAAAGTTAGTAAAGTTGAGGTGTGGTTATTATTATGTACAAGTTCAAAACTTTTGGGTTATCTATCCCTAGGTCAAAATATTCAAAATATAGTGCATCAGGGGATAACTTATCACTTATGAAAAGTGTTGAAGATGATCAAAGATCAACTAACAACAGATTTGTAACAATGGAAAGTTTACAAACCCCAATTCCATATATCAATATCTTGACAAAAGGCGGACTATACCAACTCAAGGGTTAAAAGGTTAAATTATTTGATTAAATTATTATGTTAGAGGGTTAGAGGGTTAGTATGACAATAGAAACAACATGGAACAGATGAAACCACAAGTTAAGATATACACAAACAAAGCTTCATCTATATGTCAAATGATCCAAGTCTGGTTGATATAGAGGTAAGCTATCTATGTCTCAAAGTATTGTGAATGATCTATTGATCATCCATTAATAGGTTTGAAGCATAGAAGGTTCAATCAACCCTAATGAATCATATATCGTGACAACATAAACCTCATTAGCTATCCAAATTCTATACCTCAAAAGTCAATGAAAAGTTATTCAAATGAAGTGAAACAAGGCATAATAAAATAGTTGAGGCAAAAATACCATGGGTTTATGTTGGGAATATTTTATGAAAAATAAATATAAGTGGGATAAAAAATAAAATGAAATGGGAAATAAATGGGATGAAAAATAAATAAAAACAAAGGGATAAATGAAAAAAGGGACATAATGCATGCCTTAGGGGTTGAACCCCTGACCTTGGGGTCATGGGGGGTCAACCCCCTCATCCATTAGGACAAGCGCCCACTTGTGATTCATAAATGTGCTTATAAAATAAAATATTAAAATGAATAATGAAATTGAACACACGCGCATGAGAATCAATCAGGACAAGACAACAGTAATTTTCAAATTAAAAAAATGTGGGCAAGAGTTCATCTTCAACGTTTGAACACATAAATCAGATCCTCGAAACACATGGTTTTCATTGGATTTGAAATTGAAAAAACATCTACGCATAACAACGAATCAACCTCCACACTCATGAGCCATTGATTGACTATGAGTGAGGATTATTTTGTCAAAAACCAGAAGAACGAGTTTGACCTGGAACAAAAATTAAATGATGGATAATGATTAATCAGAAGTCAAAACATGGGGTTAATGATTAATAGGTGATTTAGAGTGCAATGGTAACTTGTTTGAGTGAAGGGTGAGAGTGTAGCTACCTGATCAGAATTAGTTTTAGGTATGAACTCCGATGAGGTTGTGCAGCTCGGTGAGGTGTTGGGAAGGTAAGTTAGGGCTTGGGAAAGCTTGAGTGATGTTTAAGGATGAATTCTTGGGACTTGTTTGGATTTAAAATGGTTCAGAATTCAGAAATGATATCTGTTTTTTTGAAGGTTCAACTCGGGTTTGTTGCAGATTCTTTTTGGCTTTCAAGCTTGTTGAAGTGATGGAAAACCATCCCCTATTTATAGAGAAGGTGATGGCATGGATTTGGAGAGAGAATGAAGTCGTTTGATAAGAAATGTGTGAAGGCTCGAAGCTTGCTCAAGTTTGACTTGTGGATACATGGAATGGTACATTGTGATATGGTATTGCTTCACCAAACAAATGGGTTTGGTCCTTAGCACCAAAAGGGAAACCCAAAGGCAATGAAATGGCCTGTTATGCAATTGGACTTTAGCCAAATTGGGAAAAATCTGCACTTTTCACATGTCATCAGGTTTGAGGATTTGAAAGGCTTCCACACCAAAGTTGTCTTCTATTTGGGCCTTGATATGTTGCATAATGTGTTACAAGTATATAGAGATCAAATTAGGATGAATTAGAACCTTGGTGAATCAAATTTCACATTTTGGCTGACATGGCTTGACTTGGGCATCATGATAATTTTCAATTTTTGAACCAAGGACAAATGAAATTGGCTCGTGCATTTTTCATGAAATTTGTGCCAAATGTTCTTTGCCATGTCCTTAATCAGATGCAAAAAGAACCAAGTCAAAAGTAGTTGTAGTTTAGAAATGGCAATGTGCTAAAGTGGTGGTCTTGGTCATGTTTTAGGGCATGCTAGGCATGTTGGACCAACTTGGCCAATGCCAAAATCTAGGTCATTACTTAATGAATTAGGTCTTAGACCTTGAAACAAAGCTGAAGAGGGACTCAATTAGGAAATTTGGCTTAAATAAGATATTGAAAAGCTTGAAAGATGAAGAAGTTATGGACTTTGTACCAAATCATATGCCATTCTTGCCAAAATGTGACCAGCCAACTTGACTTAAAAATGTGACATTGAGATTTCTTGATTTTCAAGGCACAATGGTGGATGTTTGAAGCTCATATGATCATATAATAATTTAAAATGAGGCTTGGAGATTTGTGAAGTATATTTAAAATGAAGCAAGGCCAATGATTAAAGGATGCCCAAATTAGGGTTTCTTGAATCACAAGTTTCATCAAGAACCAAGGTCAGACAAATTTGGGTTTGGTGATGCAAGGGATGTATTGAGATGTTTCAAAGGATTGGGGTATGAAAAAACTTTGGATTTTGGGGGTCCTCAATGACATGGTAGTGATTCAAGGTGAACCTTGATTTGTACAAGCCAATGAAGGTAAAGAGTTAGGGCTAAGGTCCTAGGGTGACCAGATGAATCTTCATGTGTCTTCAAAGGGGACTCACCATCCAAATTGGGTTTGAAGAGTGAGTGAGATAACTTGAATGATCCTCTAAGCTTATTGAATGCTTGAGGGTAGATATTAGGGGCTTAGGCACACCTCAACATGATCAGAGGGTGTTGAGCCTCATAAATGAACCCTATGCCCTTGGTTTGTTGAAAATTATGGATCATTAAGCACAAATGCATATGAGATGACATGTGTGGGATGTATGTTCATGAATTAGATTTATAGAGGGTGATGTGAAGGTAGGGTAAATTTGACGATATGACAGTTGCCCCTATTTAATCTTCTCGAACCTGAACGTATGGATAACAATGACTTCAAATGTATTCAAGGTAGGAGAGGATTAAATACTAGAACGAGTAATCAGAAATTTGCCCTGCTAGGGATGGGAGCGTTATGATTTACTGGGGATTATATATGGGAAACTGATTATGGGATGGAAAATGAGCTTAAATATGAGACCAATTGCTTTGGAAATGAATATGGTAATGATATTTATGATGGTTATGTAATGCATCCAACATAACTATCTCTTCGAAGAGGAAAGTGTGGTAACTAAACTCCAAGAAGAAGGGTAGGTAAGAAAATTCGTCGAGGAATGAGAATTATTGTAAAAAGGGTGATTGTAGAAACGGTTGGGGAGAAAGATAATGGTGATTCCTAACAATGGCTGTAACACTTGACTCTGATGGGGAAATCTAAATTCAGTGATGATTTCTAGCGACGACTGAAATACCTGACTCTGTGGGGGAGAAAAGAAGTTCAGTAACGATTCCTAGTAACGACAGGAATATCTGACTCAAGGGGAAAAAGAAGTCATTCAACGATGACGCCTAGCAACGACTGGAATACCTAACTCGATTGGGGATAAAAACCAAATGGCTCAGCGATGATTCCTAGCAACGACTAGAAATACCTTATTTTGTTTTGAGATAATTTAAGACGGTACATCGAAGATTCTTATCAATGGATAGAATACCTAACTTTGTTGTGGAAACAAAAAGTTCAATGATGATTCCTAGCAACGACTGGAATACCTGACATCTGTTGGGGGGATTAAATAGTCTAGTGACGACTCCTTATAAAGGTTGGAATACCTAACTCTGTCTCAGAATGATTGAAAGTTCAGTGAAGATTCTTAGCAACGGATAGAATACTGAATTAGTTGGAAAAGAGGGCAGATCCGTGACGATTCTTAGAATTGGCTAGAATACCTTACTTATGATGGTTAAAGAAGTTCAATGATGATTCTCAGTAACGACTATGAATATCTAACTTAGCCGGGGAACAAGTTCAAAGATATATCTTGCCCGGAAAAAGAAATTTCAGTAACAATTCTTAGCGAAGGCTAAAAACACCTGACTTTAGTTGGGGATAAATGAAAATTTAGTGATGATTCTCAGCATTGGTTGGGTTATCTAACTTTGCAGGGGAGAGAAGAAGTTCTACGATGATTCCTAGCAACGACTAGATAACCTGACTTTTATGGGTGGAACTTAAGAGGAAACGAAGTAGTTCAATGGAGATTCCTAGAAAAGGATGGAATACCTACCTCTACTTGAGGAGAAATCTTAGGAATGAATGTTGACTTTATTAGAGAAAATCCCTAACAATTACTTGGAAGTTCCAAAATCTAACAAGGATAAAATCCTAGCAACGGCTGACACAATTGGAATTTGATGATTTACTCGAGTAAGATTGGAGTGTGAATCGCAGAGGATACTTATGATGCAATGTTATGTATGTGATATATCGATATATATTAGGGATTTTTAGGGAATATGCAAGTTGTGCCAAATACGACTGGGCTCTACGGGGGATAATCTGTTAAGAGTGTCAATGATGATGATTAGGCTTGGAATTTGCTTGGGGAGAAAAGACTGACTTCCCGACATCGGAACCTGGATCATCTGATATCTTGTATTTTACTAGGGATCCTCCAATTGAGGAATTCCTGATTTGTTCAAGTCCAATGGGATTTGTGGCATTACGGTGTTGAGTATACCAAGCATGTTGGACTTTGGTTATCTTTGGATATTTTTTGAAAGAGAAGTAATTCTGATATTTTCCCTTAAGGGGTTGTTTCGTTTTTTAGTAAAAATTTTGTTTTTATCCGAAATATTCTACTATAATGTCAATTAAAGAAAAGTCAGTCTTTACAAACAAAACAGGAAAAGTAAAAGTATGGATCACGTATGATGGAATCGATTTTTATTGATAAAAAATGATCCCAAGAATGGGTAATTTGTACAAGGAAGCAATTCCTAAAAGAGGTGATTGCAATAAAAAATTTAAAAAATATAATGGCAATAGAAATAGCTTGGATTTCCACTAAGTCCCAACTCTGCTATAGTCCTTATGCCCTTGAAAGGGCCTGATAATTTGCTTCAAAAGAAAAGTGATTGGATTGAATCGTTGAGGAGTGTAGAAGATTCTTTATGGAATGCAGCCTCTCGCTTTTATGAATCCCTAAATTTTGCCTAGACCGCCCTTTCGGGTTTTGAATCTACCGGGATACCCATTTTTGCATAAGTCACGCTTTCGGGTTTTCAGCTAATCTGGCTCTTTTCTCTTTGTTCGTGCGTAGTATTTTTTGATTGCATCCGTGTTCACGGGGGACAAGAGATATTAACCATCCATAGTTGCAAGGATTAGGGGTCCTCCATAGAAAACCTTTCTTACAACCTACGGGCCTTCATAGTTCGGTGTCCATTTTCCCATAGGGTCAGTATGAACTGGTAGAATCTTCTTCAAGATTAAGTCTCCAACTTTGAGGTTGCGAGGAAAGACCTTTTTGCCTTGGGACCTCTTGATACGCTTTTGGTATAGCTGGTCGTGACAGATAATTGCCAGACGCTTCTCATCAATGAGGTTCAACTGGTCAAATTGGAGTTGCACCCACTCGTGTTTGTTAAGCTTGACGTTGGTTAACATCTTTGTAAGACCCAAAATTTGACCCTAAGATCCCTCATGCTATTCACATCATTTGCATTAGCATTGGGATCACACCTTGGCATCCTTCTCACCCTTCATTCATTGGGTTTGTTATAGGAGAGGTCACCAAGCACCATTTGATTTTATCATACTTTGTATTTTATCATCTTTACTAACCAAAAATACCAAAAATATGTCTTTGCATTTGTCTAACTCTTTTATAGGTAAGGCACTTGATCACCTTTGATCTATCAGGCACACATCTATGGTTAGGACCCTCATTGCTAAGAGCTCAACCAAGAAATTATCCATAATGGCTCTAGAAATCATATATGAGTCCCCATGATCTTTGCATGTTTTTGATCAAGAATTCTTCAAGAGTTTGGAATTGGTTTGCCTTGGAAACCCTAGTTCATATGGGTATCTTGTGTAACTTCTTCAACAAGCTTCTTCACCAATTGATCAAATATTTCAAGGGGAACTTAAAATTTCATCATATTATGCATATATGATCTCCCTTGAGTCCAAAAAGTCAATATAATTGCAAGTTTTCAAGGTGGTTGATGGAGGTTAACTAGAGGATTTCATATGATTAAAACTGAGTTCCCCTAGACCTTATCTCCTACAATTTTCATCATATGAAAATAATTCCAAGAGCACAATTACTCTAGATGACATTCCAAACAACTTTCATTTTAAGGTCTAGAGCTAGTTTTGCTTGGAAATCATTTTTTATGTTGAAAGAGTATAAGTCATTTTGTCTAAACCCTAATTTGAAAGTCAACTTCCCAAGGCCATAACTTGCTCAATTTTTATGAGATGAAAGATTTCCAAGTTTAAAAATAAAATTCAAGGTGTATAATTCTACTTTTATGTTTGGAAGAAGAGCTAATTCACCTTTTATGAGCATGTGATATGAGGATACATTATAGGTCATTTTGGACCAATACCATTGAACAAGTGATTTTCCTCAACTTCAAAAATGCATAACTCATTCATCCTAAATCCAAATAATGTCAAATTTGTGACCATTTTGAAGGTTTTTGAAAGAGATACAACTTTTATGAAGACACTTTTCTCATTTGAATCTCACATAAAAAGTTAACCAATGTGGAATAATTGAACATATGGTTTAACACTTACAAAAAACATTGACATGTTGAAATTCCCAAACTTCCACCTCAAAATTAGTCATGATACAAGATCCAAATGTAAAAATATGGTTAGAGGGGTCTATGAATGGTCTGAGCATAGCTGCACCAATTGGCAAGGATCAATCTTCAAACATCAATACACTTTTGCCTTGCATTACAATCCTCATTCAGACTCAATTACACTTGCATATGGTATGAATTGAGTAGCTTCATGGGCCTGTACACGCCCATGCAAGCATGCACTTCACTTTTACAAATTTTGACATATTTTGAAAGGTGCAAATAACACTTGCTTGAGCTATAAATAAGAGGCCCTTGGCATAAAAAATGAGACCTTGGCGCGCCAACTTTTCCTCCCACACTTGAAACCCTCACATTTGAAAGGAAAACCTGAGAAATTTCATTTGAAATTTGAGTTTGAATCTCACTGTTTGGAGATTCAAAGCCTTATACCAATCCTAGGCTACTTCTGCAAGCTTCTTGAGCAAGATCAAACATGAATTAAAGCAAGAGAGATCAAGTTCTGCACAACATTGAAGGTATTTTTCTAGATATTTCTTCTCTTGGAATCTCTCTCAATTCTCATCAATTCTCTTGGATCCTTGGTTGTCTGAAGTCCTAATAATGTAGGCAAGAAGACTGAGTTGCTTTGAGGTCAAATCTAAGCAACTCAGTTCATAAACCTCAAAATTCAACTCCATGTATATCTCAATATACTTGGAGTTAGTTTGAATTGAGGTCGGTTCGTGATCAGGACCATTTTCTCTTTAACATCATGTCCTTCTTTTTCATTTTTGTGATGGTAATGAGAGAACCAGTTCGGCCAAGGTCATTAGAGAAGATGATCGGTGATTTGCACCAGCGATGTGCTAGACGTGTTCTGAGCCACATGCTCAAGCCTTGGCGTTTTAATCTTGAGCGTTGCTTTTGAATACCATTGGTGTAGCGCGCTGACTCGTGTGTTTGGTGGAATGCGTGTTTCAGACCACTTGATTTGCCACCTTTTCTGATTAATTGAATGTTTACTTTATTTGTCTTATTTTCATTAATTCATATTAAATTTAATATTGATCCAAAAAATATGAGAGTTTCACCAATTTTTTTTACATAATTTCCTCTTTAATTTTCTGAATTAAAATTATTTTTTGGATCATTATTAATATTTTTCATGATTTAATTGATTTTGTGAATATTGTTAATTATTTAAAAATACTTTTAAGTTTCCAAAAATTTTGAAATTTTTTCTTCAAGGTCCTTTGACCTTGTTTGACCTATGATAAAGCTCATGGCCATTTCTTTGGTGTTTTGATGAGGTTTTAGGAAATTGACCAACCATAATTAAATTTAATGCATATTTTTATTATTTTTAATTATTTAAATGCCAAATTAATTGTGTAGAGCCATTTTAATTGGCTTTGTGAGTTTGACTTGTGTTCTTGGGCCTTGGTCAAAGTTGATTTGACTTTGCTAGGTTAAGATCATTGGATTTAGGGGATTGATGAAATGTACATTCCATCTCCCAAAATGAATGAATGATCTTAATTTGGTAAAAGTCCTTCTTTTACCAATTTGTGTTTGATCCATTTCCCCTCCCTCTTCATCTCATCCCCCTTCTTTATCCATTCATGTCATGGACCTATGATATCTCTATATCCTAAGGCTAGTTGATTGCAAAACCAACATAAGTATAGATGAGATTAGGTCCCCCACTTTGCATGTTAATTTTGTGTGGTATGTTTCATGAGCATAGTCTAGTCTATTATGTCTCTAACATGCATTAACACCAAAATTCTATTGCCCGACCTTAAATAGTTGTGACTTCTACATAAGTCCAATTACGATTTCTTAACATAGCGCTAAATTTTGACACAAAAGGTATAACATTCTAGTTAGTGAGATTGTGTGGAAACTTGGTCTTTTTTACTTCCTCTGGAAGATGTCTTGGTTCAAGGATCCATGCTTGTTATAAGTGGGTTGAGTGTTCTCCAAAGAATGACTTAAACAAAAGCAAAGCAAAAGCAATACTAACTTCTAATTCACTAACAACTAACATTTAATTTCAAGTCATTTACTTTTAATGCACTTTAATTTTTAAACCTTATTCATTTGTCATTATTCATACCATTCAAGTTATTTACTTTTATGTCATTTTCACTTTGTCCATTTGGACCATATTCTGTGATATATTGTGTTTGTATATACTTGTTTGATTGTGTGGTCTTTTGACCTTAATGTACATAATAAGAACAAAAAACCCTAAAAAAACATTTTCTGTGGACTGTTGGTTTGATCTGAGACTATTGGACTTAAAATTTAGGCAACACTCCTTATGCAAAGGACTTGGCCAATGCCAACTTTCATGAAACCAAGTGCTTGTGAAGTGAACATTCAATTGATACAATATTGGAGATCCATTTGAGTTCATCTGCAACATGATCATTGGGAAGTTGTTATTTTGAACCTGTGTCTCATGCCTTCTCTGAAGTCATCTGATACATGGGAAATTTTAAAGAAGATCATGGAGTTGCTAAGCTTGGATGTGGCTATCTTTATTTGATGCCTTGCTCTTCAACTTACTATTTATGTATTGTTTGTTACTTGATTCAAAAGTCCAAGGGAAATTTGGGTTTCTATATGACATTCTTGTTTATTGGATTGCAACCCATTGGTCAGATCTTTTCAACTCTAAACTTTTAAATATATGCTTAGAATTAGTCTCTTCATCTCCTCCTCACTTCTTTAATTTCAAAATCTCTCCCATTTTTTTAAAATCTTCTTTGCTTGTGCTTGTGTTTTCTGAACTTAGACCATATTGCAAATTAGAAACTTTGTCCTTATGTCGTTGCATTTTAAACTCCTTTTCTTAATCAAACTTATAAATGAACTTAACTATACTTGACTTAAAATTTTCAAGATACAAAAAGAACTAACACTCATGCAAACTCTTTTAGGCATTTTATGCCTCTTTTAAATTTTTTTTTTTTTTAAAAGCAACCTACTCATTTTGATATTCATACCACGAACTACGATGTTTTGATCCCTCAATTTTACGTTTGTACGTAGGCACGAGTCCGACGGTCTTGTAAAACACATAAATATAATTAATGAATTCTTTTCTCATCCCCACACTCTATTTTTATTTGCAAACATCATTTGTACAAAAAATATATATGCACACAAAAAAGGGCTCCCTAAGAGTACCGAGGACACTTTGGGTGCTAACACCTTCCCTCTGTGTAACTAACCCCCTTACGTGTAATCTCTGACATTTTATTAGTTTTGATTTGAAAACTTCTTATTTTTTGGGTTTTGTTCGTACTTTTCCCTTTTCCATTGGAAACAATAAAAGCGCGGTGGCGACTCTGGTTTTATTGACATCTAGCTTATCTATAGCTTAATGATCATGAATTTACTGCTACAAATATTAAGTGGCGACTCTGCTGGGGAGTAGTCTCTAGTGGGTTTAGCCTACTTGTTGTGCTTGTTGATCTCAGAGTGGTGAGATAAGTTCTAACCCGAACATGAGTGTAATTAAGATAGGAGGATGGTATAGTCATGTTCGACTTATGTGGAGTAGTCCTTAACAAGTTGGCTTCAGACCCATCTACTTAGTGGAGACCCTTTTGGAGTTGGGAATGTCACATAAGTTATTTGTGGTTAGGCATTACTATCTATGATTTGGGGTCCGAGAAGTTGAGGATTGTAGAACTTTTAACCCCTCTTGGCCTATTTAGGACGTAGTGCGGAGACTGTTCAAGTGTAGACTTGATAATAGTTGTTACACGATACTACACTCAGACGAGTTTCTCTTGAGAATACTATGGGTTGATGAGTCAGTCATCCTAACCTGTATATCCGATAGATGGAATTAAGACTTTGGGTACTTTTTAGAACATGATCTACAGGTTTTATCCTTAGTCCACTCCTTTGGGATGGTTCTTACCCAGACTCCATGCTCGTGACTCACAATAAACCCTTGATTCTTGGTTGATCCAATCATTTATTGTCAATATCAATGGAACTTGGGTGTTGATAAAGTGTAAACCATAATCCACCAAAATGGATGATTGATCTTGACAATGGCTCGATTCATCCCTTGACCTTTGTTTGATTGCCTTGTGTGTGATACCTTATTTGTTATTATTGCATTCATGCATTCATGTGCATCATGACATTCATCGCACGAAAGTTTCAAGGAACTGAGGTGTTATTTGCAAATATATTTAGACCATGGATTATGGATGAAAGAACTCTAAGAAGTACAGTTTCAAATGTCCTGACTTGAAAGAGTTAAGGAAGCTAACATCTTTTGTATTAGATCCCTTGGACTTTAAACGACACTATGGGAAGCTTCTGTCTATCTTGTCTGCTAATGTGGTTGAAGGACTTCTGAGTGTGTTGGTTCAGTTTTATGACCCTCTCTACCGTTGCTTCACTTTTCCGGTTTGTCAGCTTGTGCCTAAGTTTGAGGAGTATGCCAATCTCTTGGGAATACTGGTTTCTAGCAAAGTTCCTTTTAGTGGATTGGAATAGATTCCTAGATCTCATTTTATTACTGAAGCTCTTCACTTGAAGAAGTCTGAGATAGAGGCTCATTGGGTGAAGAAAGGAGGATTATTTGGGTTGACTTCTGAGTTCCTCATCAAGGAAGCTACGGCCTTTGCTCAAGCCGGCAGTGTGGATGCTTTTGAATCCATCTTTGTGCTACTCATCTATGGTTTGGCTTTGGCATAATATGAATAAGAAGATGGGGTTAGAAGAAGATGGTGAAGATCCCCAACATTTGAAGAAGAAGATGGTGCGTTCTTGGCATAATGTGCATAGGAAAGGAAGATCCGAGCTTGGTCTGTGCAATTTTGTAGCTTTGGAAGCTTACACTCTTTGGATGAAGAAGAGAGTTTTGTGGTTGAAGATGCCGTATGCTTATGAAATACCTATGTCTATGGTTACGGTTGAGCCATTAACTCTCCCTGACCAAGATGTAGAGGAGTTGGAAGATGCACTCGCCAAGGTGAAGTGAGAGAAGGCTATGTGGGAAGAGCATTTCCATGCTTTAAGCCGAAAGCACGAGAAGTTGCGGCTTGAGTCTAAGGACAAATATGCACTTATTGAGCTACTTGAAGACCGAGTGACAAAGAGACAGAGAGAGTCGGAGGTTTCATCATCCTCTAGTATGCCTCAGCCTTCTGTCGCTTGGAAGAGGATTATTGATTAGCTTGTCCTCGAGAAGACTCAGATGAAGGCTTCTTTTGAGACCGAGACACCAAATGTACACTTATTGGGATTCAAGCGGAGTTTATACTTCCTCAAACGCTGGAATAGCTTAAATAAATGCTCAACATGCTCTTCTCTAGTCTTCGATTTGGCAATCATATCATCAACATAGACCTCAATCTCTTTATGCATCATATCATGGAAAAGAACGATCATGGCTCTCTGGTACGTTGCACCAACATTCTTCAAACCGAAAGGCATCACTCTATAGCAGAATATTCCCCAAGGTGTAATGAATGTGGTCTTCTCCATATCTTCGAGTGCCATCTTAATCTGACTATATCCGGAGAATCTGTCCATAAAAGAAAAGACTTTGAACTTAGTTGTATTGTCTACCAACATATCAATGTGTTGTAACGGAAGATCATCTTTTGGACTAGCTTCATTTAAATCTCTGTAATCAACGCACATACGAACTTTTCCGTCCTTCTTAGGAACATGCACAATATTGGCTACCCATTACGGATACTCAGAAGTAAGAAGGGAACCAACATTAATCTGCTTCTGCACTTCCTCATTGATCTTTATTTCCATATTGGGATGAGTTTTTCTCAACTTATGCTTGACTGGAGGGTTTTCAGGCTTCAATGGTAATCTATGCTGCACAATATCAGTATCAAGACCTGTCATATCTTGATAAGTCCAAGCAAACACATTATAATATTCTCGAAGAAGCTCAACTAACCCCCTCCTTGACATCATCTTTGGAACCCAAATTGACCAACTCAATCTGCTCTTCAAACGGCTGAATGATTCTTTCCTCGTGCTCAAGTAATCGGGATAACCCATCAGAGACGTCTTCATCATCATTCTCTTCCTCGGCTTCAAACACAGGGAAATCAAAGTTTGGAGAGGGACTAGGATCATTGTGTTTAATTGCTTTGAGACGCAACCTGCATAATGATTTGATATTTTGATTTTAGAAATATGAAGTGCAAACAAACATTATGCAGATATGGGAAAGATTATTGCTTATTTATGTTTTTTTATGATTACTGTAGCGGTAAATTCATGACCATCAAGCTATGGATAAACTTTACATCAATAAAACTAGAGTCGCCACCGTGCTTTTATTATTTCCAAAGGAAAAGGGAAAAGTACGAACAAAACCCAAAGATAAGATGTTTTCAAACCAAAACTAATGAAATGCCAGAGATTACAGGTAAGGGGGTTGGTTACACAGAGGGAAGGTGTTAGCACCCAAAGTGTCTTAGGTACTCATAGGGAGCCATTTTTTTGTGTGTATGTGTTTTTGGTATAAATGATGTTTGGTAAAAATAAAGTGTGGGGATGAGAAAAAGAATTCATTGATTATATTTTTGTGTTTGACAAAACCTTTGGTCTTGTGCCTACGTACCAACATAAAAATGAGGGATCAAAACCTCGTAGTTCATGGTAAAAATTTCAAACTTGGTGAATAGATTTTAACAAGTTAAGTTGAATGAAGTTGTTAGTTCTTTTTGTCTTTTTGAAAAGTTAAGTCACTACGGTTAAGTTTATTTACAAATTTGATATAAGAAAGAGTTTGAAAATTCATTGGCATAAGGCCAAAGTTTCTAATCATTAAAATAAAGTCTAAGTTTAAAATCACAAGCAGAAAAGTTTTTGAAAAGGGGAGAGATTTTGAAATTTAAGAAGTGGAAGGAGATGAAGAAACTACCCTAAGCATAAATTTTAAAATTAAGGGTTGAAAAGATCTAACCAATGGGATGCAATCCAATAGATAAGAATGTCATATAGAAACTGATTTTCCCTTGAACATTAATCAAGCAATAATCAATAAGCAATGAACATTATCCAGATATCATGAAGATAAAGGAATCAAATAAAGATAGCAACATCCAAGCAAGCAATTTCCATAGCTAGCACTCTTCGTTGTCTTCCAAAGTATCAAATGAAATATTCCTTGGTCAACTCAAAACAAAGCATCAGAAATAAGATCAAAATAACAATTAAGCACAAAGACAGAGTAGTGTAAGACCCCAATTTTGTCCCTAAGATCCCTCATGGCATCATATCATATCATTGCATTGCCTCAAGGATCATTGGACACCTTGTTTCCTCCTTGTGGGTGGGATATCCTCTTTTGAGTGGTTCTTAATCACCAAGCATTCCTTGCATTTATATGTCATTGCTTTTCTTTTAATCACTAACCAAAAGTACAAAATTATGTCATCTAACCTTTGTCTTGCAGATGAAGCATTAACAGGTCAAGGCAATTAAAGGCATTCATTGAGCAATAGATGGTGGTCATTCTTGAGATTTGGACCCCACAATCATTCATAAGAGTTCATATGAGTTGTGATGTCATTTTGAAACCAAATCCCAAGTGGTAGAGGCTTGAATTTCATCAGAACATTTCCAAGACATCTAAAGACCTAGAAAGTCAACTGCAAACTCAACTGTGGATTTGGAAGTGGGAAGTGATTGGAAGTACTTCATTCATGTTCAAACAAGTCTCATTTGACATTTCAAACACTCACATTGAAGAATTTGATGTCCAGTCAAAAATTTCCCAAAATAGAAAGTGACCCATAATTTGAAATTTCCAAAAATGGAAGGGTTTTGTTGAACATGAAAGTTGTAGATCTTTCTCTCCCATTTCCAAAATGTCCACGATCAGGGATTTATGATGTGTGGTTGAAGAGATATGATCCAATCATTTCCAAGTATGCATGGGACTTCAAATGGCCATATCTTTTTATTCAAAGCTCCAAAATGAGTGGTTCTTTTTGCAATATTCTCCTCTTGACCTCTAATTTCCAAATCATGCATCACATTACATGAATTGTCATCACATAATTACTTGTTAATCCATGCCTTTTTTGGAGGGAAATTGCAAAATTCAAAAATGGTGCATTGTATGGACTTTTTACCATTGCCATTGGATTTAAAAAATGATTTTAAGTGAAAATAATGAAGCAATTGGTACTGTTCACGTGTAAATGGTACATGCACCATGCAAATTTGGATTTTTGCAAAACACCTTATTATCATTAACCAAGTTAATTATGGATTAGCAAGTTGATTAGTAAAGCATATATATACTCTAATCCTAACAGAATTGAAGGAGATTAATCACTTTTCACATTTCTAGATCCAAAATTCTCTCTCACTCAAATTTTTTCTCTCATTCATAATTCAATTTTTTCCAAAGAACCTTGCAATTTTACTTCATATACTTGTTGCCTAGCTTTGATTCTGTGCAGATCAAGTGTGGAATTAGTGAATTTGTGCAAGGATCAAGTGGTGGAAGTTCATGAAGTTGAAAATGGAGTTTCTGTTTTGAGCTAGATCTAGCACCATTCAAGCTTCGATTGCTTCATCAAACTTCATTTCAAGTATTGTGGAGTAGATTTGGACCAGTACAAGCTGTGGATCGTGTGAATTCAAAGGTTCTGCTCTTCAAGAGGTCATAATTCAAACCTTTTAATTTTGAAATCCATGTACATATTGTTGTAGATCTTGTTCTTCTGGTAATTCTGATATAAAAATTGAGCGAAATGGTGCATTATCCATGAAGTTATGCATGTTTGAAAATTTGATGTCCAATTTTATTTTCTTCGATCTGAGCTTATTATGATGAATTTGGACTAAATGATTGTTGATCTTTGATCTACGTGGAAAATGCTTTGCAATGGTGTAATTGTTTGTGATTTCTGGAATGTTTTGGGATTTTCTGGAAATTCGCTCATGAAGTTCATCGTCTTCATGAGGAAGAAGATGAAGATCATGTCATTTTCCAGATTAGCTACGAACTTGCTATGAGTTTGCTACGACCTTCATCATTTGCTACGAAATTCTGGAAACGTGTTGCAGGCCTAGGGTTTTACAGTGAAACGACACCGTTTCACTTAGGCGCGCATTATTTGAATCTGGCAAGGATTCGATTCCTGGCGAAAGAATTTTTTTCAAATTGCCTTGCATTTTCACATATTCCCTCCATTTTGCCATGCTTATTCATGTTTTGATTTCAAATTTTTTCCAAACTTCATAAAATCATAACAAATTGAAAAATCATCCAAATTGATCCCAATTTTTTGCAAAATGCTCCTTATTCTGTCTAGTTTTTTATGATCATAAATTTGCAAATTATGCACGGCTGGATTTTATTTGGTGCTACGTTATGTGATCATGTATCCATTTGTGACCTTGCCTTGCTTATCTCATTGTGAAATGCTTGATTTTCATCCAATGAATGTGAAATTTTGCATGTTGATTCTAGACACATTGCTGGACATTTTGGTTTTGGTTTGACATTTTTCTCAATCACCATTTCTGTTTTATGCATGTGCTAACTTTGTGTGACAATTTGTGTCACACCTTTGAATGTCCAACTTGTGAAATTTAATTTCCATGCCAAATGATCTTTGATTCTTCTGATTTTTTGTATGTTGATCATGTTAGATGTCTTGAATGTTCATGAAGTTTTCCAGATTTATTTGAATCATTTCTGTTTTGATTTGAATTTTTCATTCATGATGATCACATATGAGCTTTGAAATTGTCTTCGACTTCACTTGATCATGAAATGCTTTTGATTAATGATTTTGATGTGAGCCTTTTTAGGATATGTCAATATGTGTTTGAAGTTACTTTGTGTTGAATTTCAGCTCCTGTTTTGAATTTTTTCTTCATCTTTGACCCTAGGCTTTGACCTAGTGGTTTGTTGCTTACATGTGAGGTTTGATTTCAGGTTTAAGCATCCAAGTTCCATAGTTGATGATGCTTCATCATGTGAATATTGATGTTAACTTTTGATTGCTAACATTGTGTGTTTTGTAGGTTGATGCTAACTCATTTGAGTTTTGCCTTATGGCTTACACATTTTGTACATTGGGATTGTCTGTTGCTTATTGACTGTTGTCTGTTTGTCTGAGTATTGTACTGATTTGTTTAGTGTTTCCACAGGTACCTAAGTTGCTTTAAGTTCATTTGAACTTTGCTTTGCTTGGTTGCTTAACCCCTTAGGTATAATCCCTAATCTTCATGTAGTCTGGAAGACCTGCCGTGTTACTTTGGCAGGCACCTGTCTGAAGCCCTCCTTAAGAGGCAATGTTTGTGCTTGTTTAATTTTGTGCCAAGCAGGTAAAGTCCTCTTAAGAGGCAATTGGCATATAAAAGAGATGTGTAATCCATCTCCTGCTACTCAGTGTGTCATTCACCTTGCTCACACCATGTGTTGATGCATTGTGAATAAGAACCCAAGATCTTATAGAGTCAATCATTTGTGGAGAAGAGTTCCTACTTTCTAAACTCCCACACTTTCCATTGATCAAAGCTCTCCCTGACCAGGGATAAGAGCTATGAGGCACACCCCTCATCTCCATTTCATCTGCTTCACCCTAACTCTCAATGTTAGGGTTAAGAGCTCAAAACACCCCATTCCAGTTGGCTGTAAAGCTTAACATTGCTTGAGCCTAATTGATTGTGTATAGTGTGTGCTAATTGACTTGTGTGTTTGCTTACTTGATTCATCTGTACATGTTTGCTTATGTGTGCCTTTGTGCATTTATCATCATTACTTGTATATCACTTCATCAACATTGTTCATCACTTTGTAATATTTTGTTTTGTCCATTGAGGAGTCAAGCATAAGTCCATTGATTGGCAGTTGATTCCTGTGATATGGTAAGAGACTGGTATAAGTCCATTGATTGGCATCTGGTATCCTTGTTTCTTTGCTTTTTGAGACTAGTATAAGTCCATTGATTGGCATCTGGTATCCTTGTTTCTTTTTGTTTTAGGAGATTGGTATAAGTCCATTGATTGGCGTCCGGTATCCATTTTGTTTTGTGAGATTGGAATAAGTCCATTGATTGGCATCCGGTATCCATTTGCTTTGTTCATCTGTTATTTTCTTGTTGCCTTTTCCAAAGGAATCACTTGAGTCATCTACATATGATCTCAAGAGGTGAATATCTAAGAAGTTTTACTTCCTCACCCTCCCACCTTTTGTTGCTTTAAACCTCCATTTGCATGTTAACCCAAAACTTGAAAACTATTGTGCAAACATTTTCATCTGTTTTTCAAATTAGAAACCTAGGCCCTAAGCCTCTGATTTTCAAACTCCATCTTCATAATACTTCTTTTGAATTGAATTCTAATCATACTTTGACTTCATTTTTTGTGAACACTCCAAACTGGTTAATTTCACTCACTCAATTGCTTTTGTGGCCCAAGTCCACTTCTTAATCAAATTTTCATACATTAGCCATAGGTTTCAATTATCTTGGTGGTTGATGTTAATCTCGCCTTTTGTCCTTAGTGATCGAACCGTAAGACTTCCATACTGAAAACAGGGTTAACCCCTCTAGTATGTCGAATCTATTCTCACATGGTGGACTTGTTGTTGATATAGGTTGAGTTTTCTCCCGTGGATAATGAAAGACCTTAGGGCTCCCTAGGAGTACCTAGGACGTTTTGGGTGCCTAACACCTTCCCATTGCGTAATTAACCCCTTACCCAGATCTCTGATCTTTTCATTAGTTTTCTATGTGTAAAACTTCTTAGGATTTTGTTTGCTTTTTAGCCATTCCTTTGGATAAATAAAAGTGCGGTGGCGACTCGATTCTTTGTATGCTTTGCTTTTGATTTAGTTAATAAATCATAAAGTGACCAATACACCGCTACAGAAAAGTGGCGACTCTGCTGGCGAACAAGATTTGATTTCCTTGGTGGTTTTGCCTACTTTTCACCCTTGTTGTATGATATTGTTTATTTGTTATATGACATATTTTTGTACAATTTGGGATTACTGTATTGATTGTAATGGTTAAATTGCTTGATATACAACTGCTTGTTTGCTTGGTGATCTCCGTGAGATGAGTTCTATACCCGAACTCGAGTGCACCTTAGGATAAGAGAATGGCATAGTCTCGTCGACTTGTGTGGAGTATTCCTTAGCAAGTTGACTTGCGAGTCCATTCACTTGGTGGAGGTCATGTTGGATTAATAATGTCACACAAGTTATTTGTGGTTAGGCATTATTCTTTTAACATGTGCCTTAGAAGACAAGGACCTTAGTTTACCAAGCCCATCTTGGCCTATTTTTAGGACGTAGTGCGGAAGTCGTTCAGATGTAAGATCTGATGCGATTGTTACGCGATACTACACTCATAAGAGTCTCTCTTGAGAATATTTTTGGAATACGAGTATTCGTTCCTCCAATAATATTCGAAAGATGGGATGATGACTATGGGAACCTCTGGTAGAACATGTTCGGCAGGTTTAAACCCTAGTACACTCCCTTTGGGTGGTTCTTAACTGAGACTCCATGCTCGTGACTCTCAACAAACCCGTGATTCATGGTTGAGTCGTTCAGACATCCTTAATATCAATGGAACTTGGGTGTCGATAAGGTGAAAACCATAATCCACCAAAATGGATGATTAGTATTAAGGATGATTGAGCCGGTTCATGTATCGTTAATATCAATGGAACTTGGGTGTCGATAAGGTGAAAACCATAATCCACCAAAATGGATGATTGATATTAAGGATACTATGAGCTTTCCCATAACCTTTGTCTGGTGTGCTTTGCTTGATCCTTGAGTGTGATTGTTGCATTCATGCATTCATGCATTCATCTGCATCCATGTCATCAAAAAAGAAATCAGAAAATTTTCAAGGAACTAAAAGGGTTTATTTGCAAAATTTTCAGACATGGAAAGACCAAAAAGGCATGCAAAGAAGTATAGCTTTCGCCAGCCCGATCTAAAAGAATTAAGGAATTTGACATCTTATGTATTAGATCCCTTGGGTTTCAAAGCTCGTTATGGGAAGCTTCTGCCTCTGTTGACTACTCAGGTTGATGAACGGTTGATGAGTACTTTGGCGCAGTTCTATGATCCAGTGTATCACTCCTTCTCTTTTCCGGACTTTCAGCTATTGCCTACGCTTGAGGAGTATGCTCATCTTGTGGGTATTCCTATTCTGGATCAGGTGTCGTTCAGTGGCTTAGAGAGTATTCTGACTTCTTGAGAGATTGCAGACTTGTTGCACATAGATGAATCCCTGATTGAAGCGCATATGACCACCAAAGGTGGAATTCAGGGTCTTCCTTCTGATTTCCTCATCGCTCAAGCTACCGTTTATGGGAAGGCCACGAGTGAGGATGCCTTTAAGGCCATATTCGTGCTGCTCATCTATGGATTGGTATTGTTCCCCAACATCGACAAATTTGTGGATGTGAACGCCATTAGGATCTTTTCTGTTCTTAATCTCGTTCCTACTCTGTTGGGTGACACCTATTTCTCTTTGCATCTGAGGAACGCAAAGGGTGGAGGAGCTATTGTGTGCTGTTTGCCTCTGTTGTATAAGTGGTTTATTTCTCACTTACCGCAGACGGTCGCTTTCAAGGAGAACAAGGGATGTCTACGGTGGTCTACGAGACTTATGTCTCTCACTAATGACGATATCTCTTGGTATGATCGCGTGTATGACACAGTTCAGATTATTGATTATTGTGGTGAATTCCCTAATGTGCCTCTTCTTGGTACATGTGGTGGAATCAGCTACAACCCTATATTAGCACGTCGTCAGCTTGTGTTCCCCCTAAAGGATAAACCTCATAACATTCTGTTAGAAGGTGTATTCTTTCAGGAGGGTAAAGATCCCCAAGGCCTGAAAGCCAGGATGGTCCGCGCTTGGCGCAAGATTCACAAGAAGGGTAGAAGTGAATTGGGTCCGAAGAACTGCATAGCTTTGGAGCCGTATACGACTTGGGTCAGACAGAGAGCATCAGAGTATCTCATGCCTTATGATTATCCGAGACCTACACCTTTGGTTGTGGCTGGGCCTTCAACCCTCCCTAGCCAAGGCGTAGAGGAGTTGAGAGACGAAGACCTTTCACGTGCCTGGATCCGTGAAAGAGAAGAGTTGCTCCAACAACTTAAGGAGAAGGACGCTCTGATCGAATTCCTCGAGCATCAGGTGATAGATGATCCGAATGATACCTGGACTTCTTTGCTTCCTCAGTCTTCCAAATTCTGGAAGAGGAAGTATGATCGACTTGCTAAGGAGAAAGCGGATATGGAAGCAGCATATGAGAGAGAGATCAAGAGGCTTTGTGCATCTCGTCTTCCAGCATCTCGAGCTTCTAGGGATCCATAAGATGTATTTTTCCTTTTCCCTTGTAATAATCAACAATGTTGTACTTCTTTGTCTCAAATATATTTGATGAGATATTTTTCCATATGCGATTAAATGCTTTAAATTTCAAAATTTGCAAATACACCCTAAACGTTCTTTGAAATAAAAACAAAGCATATGCGCGAGCATTGCATGCATCATTTTGCATAAGCAGGTGTTGTTCCGGTCTTCTTGTCTGTGGCCTAACTCTGTTCTCTTCATTTATTTTGAAGACAAGCTGACTCATCGGTACTACACCCGAGCTAATTCTGCAAGAGTGATGGATCAACTTGAATAAGAGAACCGTGAGCTGAAAGAAGAAGTCGCTAGACTGAGCGCTCTGATGGAGCAGTTCTTGGCTGCTCAGAATCAACCGTCTCCGACTCCTGCAACTCCTCCCCAGAGGACTGTTATTTCAGAGATTGCTTCATCAACAGTGCCAGCTGCCAGTGCCCATTTTGTGTCGAATGCCATGCCGCCCGGATTTCCTTGGGGTATGCCTCCTGGTTTTATGCCAGATATTCCAGCTCCTACCTTTGCCTCTATGCCAGCATCTAGCCCGGTCCTTGCGATGCCTCCTCCTGTCGTGCATGCCATTCCCAGGGTAGACGACACCATCTATCATTCTGAGCCGTCTGAGGGCCCAGATGTTAATGAAAAGATGGATGCGATGAATGACCAATTTCTTGAACTCCGCAAGGAATTGAAGACTCTTCGAGGGAAGGATTTGTTCGATAAGTCTGCAGCCGAACTCTGTTTGGTTCCCGGTGTTAAGATACCCGTCAAATTCAAAGTCCCTGACTTTGAGAAGTATAAGGGGAACACCTGCCCGCTCAGTCACCTGGTTATGTATGCCAGAAAAATGTCTATTCAAACGGATAATGATCAGTTGCTGATTCATTACTTCCAAGATAGTTTGTCCGGTGCAGCTCTTCGGTGGTATATGAGTCTTGACAGTGCTAACATCCGTTCCTTCAATGATCTTGGCGAAGCCTTCGTCAAGCAGTACAAGTATAATGTTGATATGGCTCCTGACCGTGATCAACTCAGAGCCATGTCTCAGAAGGACAGAGAGACATTCAAAGAGTACGCCCAGAGGTGGCGAGAGCTGGCAGCTCAGATTACCCCTCCGCTGGAAGAGAAAGAGATGACTAAGATCTTTCTGAAGACTCTTAGTTCATTTTATTATGAGCGGATGATCGCAAGTGCTCCCTCTGATTTCACTGAAATGGTTAACATGGGGATGCGTTTGGAGGAAGGAGTCCGGGAAGGACGTTTGTCCAAGGATGAAGGCTCTTCTAAACGATATGGGGCGTTTAAGAAGAAAGATGGGGAGGCACATGCCGTGCAATCCCATGCTAAAACCAGAAGACCCTCTGATAAGAGGAAACCCGTGCGTCATCAGCACCAGGTGGCTAGTGTAGCACCTGTCTTCAGGGATAATTATCAGCATCAGCAACATCAGCAATATCAACATCAACAACACAATCATCAACAATCTCCTCACCCTTATCATCAACAACAGCATCGCCCTCAGCAGCAGGCCTACCAGCCTCGCAGTAGTAATCCAGCTGGTCAGAATTATGAGAGGAAGAAGATCACTTTCGATCCGATTCCGGTATCGTATGCAGAGCTGTATCCCTCTTTAATAGAGCGGAAGTTGATTACTCCGAGGGATCCTCCGGCAATACCTGCTAACCCGTAGTGGTGGTATAAGCCTGATCAACACTGTGTCTATCATTCTGGCACTCCGGGCCACGATGTAGAGAACTACTTTCAACTGAAGACTAAGGTTCAGGACCATATGAGATGCGGTATATTGAGCTTTGAGGACTCAGGCCCCAATGTTAAGAAGAACCCATTGCCCGAGCATGGGAAGTCTGCTAATATGGTCCAGGATTGCCCTGGCAAATACAAAGTCAAATATGTAAGCCATATTCGACAGTCGTTGGTCGAGTTGCATCGGTTGCTGTGTGATTACAGTCATTTGGAGCACGACCATGACAGATGCCGTATCTGCTTTGTCAACAGATTGGGATGCCGCCAAGTGCGAAAGGATCTTCAAGAGTTGCTAGACGAGGGGACTATTGAGATTCTGCAGAACAGAAACGTTGGATGAAGATGAACCGGAGGTGAATGTCATTTCTCCTGTGTTCAAAATCCCATAGCCTGTTGTTATCCGATATGACGGTAGCAAACAGAAGGTCTCTCCTTCTCTGGTCATCAAGCCCGCAGGCCCTGTGCCTTATACTTCTGAGAAAGCGATTCCCTTTTGTTACAGTGCTGTTGTTGTTGAAGATGGGAAAGAAGTGCCGTTGCCTTCAACCTCTGTGGTAAACATTGCTGATGTGAGCGGATTGACCCGTAGCGGTCGTGTGTTTTCTGCACCTCCGAAACCTCATGTTGTTTCTGATTCTGCTGAGCGTCCGGTTGGGACTGCAGTGAATGTTCCGAATACGGCACCTGTTGCCAAACCCTCCATTGTACAAAAGACTCCTACTTCTTCCATTGGCCCTAGTGGCATTATGAATGAAGACTGTGATGAGATGCTGAAGCTCATCAAGAAGAGTGAGTACAACGTTGTAGATCAGCTTCTACAAACGCCGTCCAAGATCTCCGTACTATCTTTGCTTCTGAATTCAGAACCTCATAGGGAGGCTCTGCAGAAAGTGTTGGACTTGGCTTATGTCGATCATGATGTCACGATTGAACAGTTTGACAGTATTGTTGCAAACATCACTGCTTGTAACACTTTGAGTTTCTGTGACGCTGATCTCCCTGAGGAGGGAAGAGACCACAACCTGGCTTTACATATTTCTATGAACTGCAAGAACGACGCCATGTCCAACGTGCTGGTGGACACCGGGTCATCTTTGAATGTATTGCCGAAGACCACTCTTTCAAGATTGTCATATCAGGGGCCTCCCATGAGGCAGAGTGGTGTTGTTGTGAAAGCTTTCGATGGGTCGCGCAAGACCGTGATTGGGGAAGTTGATCTCCCAATCAAGATCGGACCAAGTGATTTCCAGATCACCTTTCAGGTTATGGATATCCACCCATCTTATAGCTGTCTCCTTGGTAGACCATGGATTCATGAGGCTGGCGCCGTGACATCCACCCTACACCAGAAGCTGAAATTCGTCAAGAATAAGAAACTGGTCGTGGTAGGGGGAGAAAAGGCTCTCCTGGTTAGCCACTTGTCTTCTTTCTCATATATTGATGATGAGGATGAAGTTGGAACGCCTTTCCAAGCTTTGTCTATAGCTGAGCCGATTGAGAAGAAGTCTCCTTCATTTGCTTCCTCTCGTGATGCGAAACTGGCCATTGAATATGGTGCAGTTGCTGGTTTAGGGAAGATGATTGAACTTGAAGACAACAGGTCCCGGGCTGGCATTGACTATTCTTCTGGGGTCTTCAACGAGCAAGGGCTGTTCAAGAGTGAAGGTTTTATCCATGCCGATCAGACTGAAGAAACTGCTGCTATTCTGGAAGAGGATGCAGAGGATCCTAGCAACTTTGTTATCCCTGGTGGTGTCTGCCACAATTGGGTCGCTGTGGATGTTCCTACGGTCATTCATAAGTCAACGTAATTTGTTCACTTTGTTCAAAAACCCTTCTCCCATGCCAAAAGGAGAAGTGATGACATTATTGGCATCATATATACAATGATATTTCATTCAATTAATGCATTGTTAAACATTTGTTTTTCCATTTGTTTTCACTTTTTGCTTTTGCATGAAATCAGTGATCACAAAAAAACCCTAAAAAAACAAGAATAAAAGCAATCTTTTCATCTGCATAATGATTTGCTTGTTTAAATTCTAAAGCTTTTTATTATCCAAAATCATTATGCAGGTTGATTCTAAAACCCATTGAACATAATGATCCAACGCCATCTCCCAATTTTGAATTCCCTGTATTTGAAGCAGAGGAAGATGATGTTGAAGGGATTCCTGATGAGATTTCCCGTCTCCTTGAGCACGAAGAGAAGATCATTCAGCCGCATCTCGAGAATCTGGAAACAATCAACTTGGGGTCTGAAGATTGTGTTCGGATGGTGAAGATTGGGGCACTCCTTGAAGAGTCTGTCAAGAAGGGGTTGATCAGTTTGCTACGAGAATATTCTGATATCTTTGCTTGGTCGTATGAAGACATGCCAGGTCTAGATACAGATATTGTGCAACATTTCCTGCCTTTGAAGCCTGAGTGCGTGCCAGTGAAGCAGAAGCTCAGAAGAACTCATCCAGATATGGCAGTTAAGATCAAAGAAGAAGTTCAGAAGCAAATTGATGCGGGGTTTCTGGTGACTTCTACATATCCTCTATGGGTGGCCAATATTGTGCCTGTGCCTAAGAAAGACGAAAAAGTCTGTATGTGTGTTGATTATAGAGATTTGAATAAAGCTAGTCCGAAAGATGATTTCCCTCTACCACACATTGACATGTTGGTAGACAACACAGCTAAATTCAAAATCTTTTCCTTTATGGACGGATTTTCCGGATATAACCAGATCAAAATGGCACCCGAGGATATGGAGAAGACAACATTCATCACACCTTGGGGAACATTATGTTATCGAGTGATGCCCTTCGGTTTGAAGAACGCCGGAGCCACGTATCAATGTGCTATGACTACCTTGTTTCATGATATGATGCACAAGGAGATAGAGGTCTATGTTGACGACATGATTGCTAAGTCTAGAACGGAAGTTGAACATGTTGAACATTTGTTGAAGCTTTTTCAGCGTTTGAGGAAGTACAAGCTTCGTCTGAATCCGAACAAGTGTACATTTGGAGTCCGTTCTGGAAAGTTGTTGGGCTTTATAGTCAGCGAGAGAGGTATTGAAGTTGATCCTGCAAATGTCAAAGCAATACAAGAGATGCATGCGCCCAAAACTGAGAAGCAAGTCCGAGGTTTTCTTGGCCGCTTGAACTACATTTCCAGATTTATATCCCACATGACTGTCACATGTGCGCCGATATTCAAGCTTCTTCGGAAAGATCAGTCTCTTGATTGGACCGAGGATTGCCAGAAAGCTTTTGACAGTATCAAAGAGTATCTGTCTGAACCTCCGATCTTGTCTCCACCTGTGGAAGGAAGACCTCTAATCATGTATCTGACTGTTCTTGAAGACTCGATGGGTTGTGTACTCGGTCAACAAGATGAATCAGGGAAGAAGGAATCTGCTATCTATTAACTCAGTAAGAAGTTTACTGATTGTGAGTCTCGATACTCTATGCTTGAGAAGACGTGTTGTGCTTTGGCTTGGGCTGCTAAGCGTCTATGCCAGTACATGATAAATCATACAACTTGGTTGATATCCCGCATGGATCCAATCAAGTATATTTTTGAGAAGCCTGCTTTAACTGGGAGGATTGCCCGTTGGCAGATGTTGTTGTCTGAGTATGATATCGAGTATCGAGCTCAGAAAGCTACTAAAGGTAGTATCTTGGCTGACCATTTCGCACATCAGCCGATTGAAGATCATCAGTCTGTTCAGTACGACTTCCCAGACGAGGAGATTCTGTATTTGAAAATGAAAGATTGTGACGAGCCTACACTTGATGAAGGTCCGGAACCTGGTTCTAAATGGACGATGGTGTTTGATGGCACTGTAAATCAGTATGGAAATGGAATTGGGGCAGTAATCATTACTCCTCAGGGCACCCATATTCCATTTACAGCAAGGCTAACTTTCAAATGCACGAATAATATGGCTGAGTACGACGCCTGCATTATGGGATTAGAAGAATGCATTGATTTGAGGATCAAGCATCTTGATGTGTATGGTGATTCGGCCCTGGTTTTCAATCAGATCAAGGGTGAATGGGAGACGAACCAGCCGGGTCTCATCCCGTATAGAGATTACGCGAGGAGGATTTCAACGTTCTTTACTGAAGTTGACTTTCATCATATTCCTCGAGAAGATAATCAGATGGCAGATGCGCTTGCTACGCTTGCTTCGATGATTGTGGTGAAGTATTGGAATGAAGTTCCCAATATCACCGTGATGCGCTTGGATAGACCAGCTCACGTATTTGCAGTTGAAGAAGTGAATGATGATAAGCCTTGGTATTTTGATATCAAGAATTTCCTTCAGAACCAGATTTACCCGCCTGGGGCATCTGCGAAAGATAGGAAAACTTTGAGAAGGTTGTCAGGCAGTTTCTACCTCAGTGGTGAAGTGCTTTATAAGAGAAATTTTGACATGGTTCTGCTCAGATGCGTGGATAGACACGAAGCAAACCTGTTGATGACTGAGGTCCATGAGGGTTCATTTGGTACTCCTTCCAATGGACATGCCATGGCTAGAAAGATGCTGAGAGCAGGCTACTATTGGCTGACAATGGAGTCTGACTGCTGCAAGTATGTGAAGAGATGCCACAAATGTCAGGTTTATGCGGACAAGATTCATATTCCTCCGACACTTATGAATGTGATTTCATCACCATGGCCTTTCTCTATGTGGGGAATTGACATGATCGGCATGATTGAACCAAAAGCGTCCAACGGACACAGGTTTATTCTCGTAACAATCGATTACTTCACCAAATGGGTTGAAGCCGCATCATATGCGTATGTGACCAGGCAGGTGGTCGTGAAGTTTAACAAGAATCAGCTTATTTGCCGTTATCGTGTGCCAGATAAGATCATTACTGATAATGGATCTAATCTGAATAACAAGATGATGGAAGAGTTGTGCGCTAAATTCAAGATTGCACACCATAATTCCTTTCCTTACAGACCCAAGATGAATGGGGTTGTTGAAGAGGCTAACAAGAACATCAAGAAGATTATCCAGAAGATGGTTGTTACGTACAAAGATTGGCACGAGATACTGCCATTTGCTTTGCATGGATATCGTACATCTGTCCGCACTTCAACAGGGGCAACCCCTTTCTCTCTTGTTTACGGCATGGAGGTTGTTTCCCAGTAGAGGTGGAGATCCCATCAATGCGAGTCTTGATGGAAGCCAAGTTGACTGATGCTGAATGGATTCAGAGTCGTTATGACCAATTGAATTTGATTGAAGAGAAGCGATTGACTGCCATGTGCCATGGTCAGTTATATCAGCAGAGAATGAAGAAAGCATTCGATAAGAAGGCCAAACCTCGGCTGTTCCGAGAAGGCGACCTCGTGCTCAAGAAAGTCTTGTCTTTCGCGCCCGATTCCAGGGGCAAGTGGACTCTAAACTATGAGGGTCCATATGTTGTCAAGAGAGCCTTTTCAGGCGGAGCTTTGATGCTCACAACTATGGATGGGGAGGATTTCACTCGTCCTGTGAATTCGGATGCAGTCAAGAAATACTTTGACTAAAAAATATATATGGAGAAAACAGAATAGCTCGCTAAGTTGAAAACCCAAAAGGGTGGCTTAGGCAAAAATGAGCGTCTCGGTGGAAAACCCGAAAGGGCGATCCAGGCAAAAATTAGAGACATAAAAAAAATGAATTTGCATCCCTCTAGATTGAGTACCTCACCCTGCGGCAATCTAGGCAAAAATTAGGGATTTGGCAAGTAACTGCATCCTGACAAGACTTTCTGTTCCACAACTGTCTTTTCGTCAGAGATTCTCGATTCGTCGTCGACCGAAGCTTCGAATACATCGAAATTCAAATTGGTAGAGAAATGGTCATTATGTTCAATGTAGCCCTCTTCCAATATATATCACTGATTTCAAACTTGTATAGATCTATGGAGTCTCGCCATTCGCTGACTACCATTCCATCAAATCAATTTGAGCTTTTATCCAATTATTTGCACTCTTATTTGTTTCAATTCAACAAATGTTTTGCATGTTTTAATTGATAAAATGTCATTGTTTTAAACAAACAAAATTTTTTCATAAAAATTGTTTTTTAACAAAGTGAACATTCACAATGATGAAAGGATACTTAAGAATTTCTCAGTGCTCTCCCAAGGGTGGCATGATTTCCAACAGGGTAAGACATTTGTTCATATTCCTGGCATGTTTGTATCCCCTTTCTCCAGATCGTTGTTGGGGTTGCTCCCCAAGCAGAGCTTCTGTTGAGTTTGTTTATGTTCCCAGAACAAAGGGCTTGTTGGAAACTTCAGTTTTCCTCTCGTGCAGCATTCTCCCCCCAACACGGTCGATTTCCTTTTGGAAGATTTAGTAGTTGGTAGGTTGACCCCCCGTTACTTTGTCTTGTTCCCCGGTGAAGTCGCCAGCGGAGTTGTTGATATGATATTTCATCTATGATATCTCCCCATCAGAGTGCTTGTCGAGGTTTTCACTTCCCCTCCCTTCAGCAGAGCAGTGAGTTCTTTCCTCCTCAGAAGTTGTGGTATTTTGTGAAGGTTCAATACTTGGTGGTCGATCCCTGGTTCCCCTCTCTTTCTCAGGCAAATCTCCAGTAGATTGGTTGCATGGTGGATTGTATCTGTGTTGATTTCTCCCCTGCAGAGAGTGGGTGATTTCCTGATGTTTCTGATCCCCAGTAGAGTGGCTTGTATGGCAGAATCTACTTGTGTGATCTTTTCTCCCTCAGTGGGTTGTTCCCCAATGGAGTCGCTGACAGTATCCCCAATAGAGCTGCTTGTGCGGCTAGATTCTACTTGTGTGTTCTGTTCTCTTCAGCAGTTCTTGCCTGTGCAGCGAGCACCTTTTTCTCAGATGAGAATGATCATCTCTTGCAGAAATCTCATGATTTCTCTACATCCCCAACAGAGTTGCTGTCGCGGAAGTTTCCGCCTACTATGAACTTTTGTTCCCTAGTTGGTTTGATTGATGATCCATCGCTCAGAGATTTGGTGATTCCTTTGATATCTCTGATCTCTTGCTTCCCCGCAGATCTTTCCTTTTTAGCATTCGGATCTCCAGCAGATTGGCTTTCCATTGGATTTCTTGGATTTTCCTCTGGAAGTGTAGTACCGGGCGTTTGTTCCCGGGGCCTGTTTGTGTTAGAAATGTCTGTTTTGTCAGCATTCGTCAAACATAAATCACGCGTATTCATGCATAATCATAAACATACAGATATTCATGTTGCATTTTTTGCCATATATCTTTTGTTTGTTGTCTCCTGCTAATGGTGATACAGATCTCTCCAGTAGATCTTCCCAAGCAGATGTCGGGTGTCTAATCTCAATATAGAGTCAGCCCTTAAGTAGAAAATGTTTATCCTTTCCTGCCATTCCCCCACTGAAATACATCCTCGTGGATGACGGTTGTTTCCGTTCCCTCCCAACACACATATTGGGACGGGTTTTCCCTTTTGAGTTCTATCCTCATTAGGACGAGTCTTGATTCAGTTTGCCTTTTTGGTTTGATCCTAAATTGGCCTTTTTTTCAACTGTCTCTCGTGCTTCTCTATGGTATAAATGAATAGTTTCTTACTAACCGACGCTCATTCATCTTATCCTCAGTGGAACTTTTGGCTTTCTGCCTACAAACCGGCAGTCGTAAGTCCTATCTGTGTGGTTTATTACCTACTAACCGGTAGTTATAAACCCTATTTTTCTCCCCTAGCAGAGTTAACTTTGTTGTTCATTCCAACCGATGACAGTTACTCTTCTGTGGTTTTCTACCCAGTATTTGGTAGATGTAATCCCCTCTTTGTGGTTATCTTCATCCAGTATTCGATGTTGATTTTCCATCTCTCTTCTGGGTAATTGCTCTGAGTAAGCAATTTTATCCCCGGTGGGTCCTTTCACAGTTTGCCAGTGATTGTGTTCCTTGGATCATTGATTTTCATCAATGGATTCCCAGTGAGTTTTCTTTCATTTACCCTTTTGCCGGTAATGTTTGTTGCTCCCTTTGATCGGTCATCATTATATACCTAGTTTGGTACCCCGATACCTTTCTTTTCGGTTGATTTATCCTTTAACAACCTACAACCCGGTTATGGATAATCTTCCATGCGAGTATATTATCTATGTTTTGACGGCTATAGATAATATATCTCATGCACTCTTCGGTCGGAGTCTTTCGTGTTTCCCCAGTCGAGTAAGATTCGTTGTCCCTTTGTGGAACCAAATATTCACCCCTTCCTCCTGGATAATTGCCGGATGCTTGCAATTTATCCTCAGT